>NC_069145.1:23982993-24093187 GCF_943734635.1 Anopheles cruzii
CTGCTACTGGTGTGCACTGCAGCCAACCACTTGCTGTGTGTGTGTGTATGCTGGCAGTTGCTTACCTTGTGGGTTATGGCATGCTCCGACGTTGCTTTGATGTTCGCCCTGCTACGGGTTTCCGTTTTTGCTTTATTTGCCTTTCGTTCCGGTTCAGTTCTGCGCTCTCGCTGCGTTGTTTATGCTGCATAACAACAATGGCCAACGACGGAAAGTGTTCCTAAAGGCGGCGGCCGGGCCGAGGCGGTGTGGCACTGGCACAGCGAAACACGAAAAGGGGAGCCACACGCGCGGACTTCTTAGCGCGGGAACCTTCTTCGGTCTCATTATGACTCGCCGCCGCCGAGCCGCGAGTTTCAAGTTAACACACACCGGTCCTTGCCGAAGGAACGCCCCGTTCGGCCCCGTTCGGCCCCGTTCGGCCGGCCTCGCTTCCGGTCTCGCTTTGGCTGACACACGCTTCATGGGCAGAGCAGAAAAACAAAACAAAAAACTGCGGCCTTGTTGGTCCTGCCCGAAGCCATTGCAGCGATGACGCGCGCGCGGTCCCATAAACACTCAACCCATATTTTCCGCTCCAAAAAATATGTCCTCCAAACGCCAAACTGTGTGCGCGTGTGTGTGTTTCGCCGACTCTTCACGCGAGCACACTTCGTGTTCCCGGGCGCGGACAAAGTTTCGAGTATCATTGGCCGGATCAGCGTTTCGACAGCCGGCGCACATGGGGAAATGTTTCAATTGTTGTTCTTTTATTTTATCGTTTTTTTTTCGGGCTCCGAGAGGCACCGAAAACATGAAACATCGTTCTAAAAATGCGACCTTTTTACCCCATCGTGGGTTTGGGGTCGGCGGGACCGCGCCCGATTTGGTGGGCCTCCACGTCCTGTTAAGATCCATGCAAAATGCACAGTGCGGCAGGAACGTTCCGAGCCAACCAAAATTGATTATTGACGAAGCGTGATTATACGGAAATAATGTCTAGAGTTTGATCAAAACTAGAGGAAGGATGACGAGAATAGAACTTCAATTACGACACCTTCTTATAACCCTATGACTCACGTGCGGACAAAGTTACGTTGGACAACAAGAGGGCTGCATCAAATTGAGCAGTTAGAAGATTAAATATGAAAAAGGACAACGCGATGTCCCATTCATCGCAAGTTGTTGCGATAATTGATATTTACTAGTAAGTACCAAATAATTATTTTGAGGTTATGGTTAGCCTAAGTTGACTAGAAATATTGGGATAGCAAAGTCAACTGCAAGTTTAGGAAGACCCAATGGCAGACGATCTCATTGCGACACTTAGAATACTCCTAAACCCGCATCAAACATTAAAAAGAAATAAAAAGAAATGAAGTAACTGGATAAAATGACAGATGTCAACAGGTTTTTATAGAAACTTTTGCAACATGTTCCCTAAATAAAAGCCTCAAATGACACAAACCTCACGCGTTAGTAAGATACTAACATTCTCGCTGCACCGTGCGCTTCCTCGAACGAAGGCCAAGTGGCCATTGTTCTCTCTCTCCGGGCTCTCCGGGCCCCTCCCTGGAGCAATCGATTTGTGCGATCCCTAAAAGTGAATCCCGTTCGCCGGCTGGGCCCGCTTGGGCTCTGGGCTCTCCATCAAATATTCCGATCCTCCCCGACACCGAACCGAACAATGCGGCCCCCGCACGGTGGGAAAGCATTTGAAGAATGCACCACCATCCGCCCACTCGAACGCGGAGCATAGATCATCGTGAATCACGCACCAACAAAAACACACACCGGACCCCGCGCAGGACCCCGGTCCCGCCATCCTTTCGCCATCGGTGGGGAAGGATATCTGCCGGGCGAGATCTTTAATCTCGCTCGGATGAATAATTTGTGGACCGCCGTTGAGCTCGGGCTCGGTGCCCCATAAATCCACGCAGCGGGCAGCCCCCGCTTATGGGCTCCGGGCCGGCCAAGGGGGGGCCCTCTCTGTGCCGGTGTGCAAATAATAAAACGGAAATGAACAAAAGTGCACCGGGCCAGGTAATATTTTAAACCATGAAGTGGGACGGCGACGGCAAATACGTGTGCATTTATGTGCATTTAGTATCGGGGCGGGCGTGCGGGCCATGTCCGGGTGGTTTGCTGAATGGAATGCACCGGGGTGGGCCACCATTCCGACGGACCGCTCTTTGTGAACCATCGACGGTGCAACGCCTTTGAAACACTACGCTTTCAGCTCGAAACATATAGAAAGTCCTTCAATTGGTGTGTGGGCTTTCGTTTTTGAGGGAAAGAGACGTGCATCTTATGCTGTCGGCACCGCCAAACGCGGCACGCCGTTACTAGCCGAGTGTCCACCGCTTTCCTCGTCTAATACAGTTTGTGGGCACCCTGTCGGGCATGCGGGCGTTACTGGAATTCAATCTCTTGAAGTACTTACCCGGCCGTCGTCCGGTGACGGGCCGCGCGTTCCTTCGGCGGCAATGCGCAACCCATCGCACGCCGCGAACCCTCTTCTAGGCGGGCATCATAATGGCGCAACATAAAAAAGAAGGAAAAAAAGAGCCGTGAAACACCTACTCACCAAGTATCCGGCGGCAGGATGGGGCGGTGTAGAGTGTTGCAACTGCAAAACGCTGCATTTGCTCAACACTCCGAGTGTTGCACCGAGTTTCCCGTCCGTCGGCTCGGAGTTGGGCCAGGATGAATAGCGGGCCAGGCGGGCTCGAGTCCTTGGTAGTGCCGCCAGGACGGCGTTTCTGGCATGGTGGCGGGGGCCGACGACCTGAAGTGGCTGCGAGCAAACAAGAAGCGAACGACTTGCGGAGAGGACCTCCAGCAGAGCTTTTGCATTACAGTTTTGTCCGTTTCGTCGTTGCTAAATATGTTTTTTTTTCTGCTGCTGCTGCTGCTGCTCGGGATATGTTTAGTCACCGTGCTCGGCGTGTGATTTAGTTTGACGATATGTGTGCCCGGAACCCTTGCCATGTGACCTTGAACGTTTGACACACTTTTTCCGACCGAACGGGCTTTCGGGGAACGATTTCAGGCGTGCGGTGGCTAAGTTGTGAAGTGGCCCAACGGCTGGTGGAGCACTCTCGGCATACATTTTAACTTTCAATACCTCAATATTGTACTACCGTGATCAAAAAATTACGGGAAACAGTTTTCTTTGATTATCCTGGTGTGGAGCATCATGGGTTTCGTTTTGGCGTGTTTTTCGTAATGCTGTGAGTTATGCAATCCGTGGTTTGTGGAGAGGTAGTTCTTGGTTCTAGCAACATAAAGAAGTTTTTGGATCATATTTTCGTGATCATTTAGCCTCATATTCGACCCATATCATGTCGCAACCACCGTGTTCGCCTGACTGAACGTGCCACGTGAGTTCTGGCTATGGCTAGCTCGGTGGAAGCCTTTTGCAGTCAACAGTTGAGATAGGAGCCGAAACGAAGAATGTGCTGAAGTCTACTTCTAACAAGAACTGTTCGAAAGATTGTTCGAACTATGAGAAAGTTCCCATTATTTTTTTAAGCCACAGTAGGACAGGAAATGTGCCATGTTGCCTTGCATTTTCAGATTTACCTTCAGTTGATGAACGTAGGGTTGAACGTAGTACAATAACTTACACATTAACGGTTCTCTTTTAAGTAGAGCTCCTCTTAGAAATAGACAACAGGCCTGTAAGCTCACCAGGGTACTAAAACTTGACTATCTAAACTTGAACTAAAACTTGAAGTAATTGTGTTAGAATTGTGTCCAAACAGCAAAACGTTCCCATAACATAGAGCTGTTTTTCATTCTCATTAAATCTTATCTACAGTGTTGTTAAGGAACTATATTTTGAATATTTTATATTTAGTAGAAGCCATCGTCTTCAATGTCCATTGCATTACTGGTTTGAGCTTTTACTGTAAAAGGACCGAAAGTGAATGATTTGATGACAGTTTGATAACAATAGATGTGATTTGATCGGTTTATCAAATCATCTTGTACAAAGTCGCTCATTCTATCAGTGAGCCGTGGTGCAAGGCAATCATAGTAATCTCTGGACGTGTGCGTAGGACGAAAGCCATCGATGGCTGATCGTCAATCGAGTTTCTTCCATTAGTGTTAGTGATTGTTCGTCCGGTAACTGAGGATGGCTTTGATCGAAAATAGGGCTTAGCGATGATGAAAGTGAGGTGAGATGACATCTCACTGAGAGTGGCCTTTTAAACAAGTTCAATAAGTAATATATCGGGTAGCGTGGATGTTTTCAATCAACATACTGAACCAACATAATACAGTGAACGTGTGCTGGTTGTGCTCACTGGAGCTGAGACAAGGTTCACACACTCTTCTCACATGATAGCCTAATGGCATTATGAACTCATCTCCAATCTCACCAAGAAGTGCATTGCGAACGGGGCCTTTCTAAGCAGAAGCAACATAATTGATTGAACTGCTTCGGCCGCCACCCTGATGGATCGGATACCCCGAGCGGACTTGCACAGTCATATTTCCTTTTTCCTCCGGGAAGTGTATAATTAATTTATTTTATAATTGAAACAATCCACGCAAGATATGGACCCTTGATGAATGGACACAATCCGCTCGAGAGGACCGTCATTTGGGGAAGTTTCTCCCGCTTCTCGCCCCCAGGGCGGATGTCGATGATCTTACCGTGGGGTGGAAAACTTTCCTCCGAGTCCCGTCGAAGGGGTGTCGATCGAACAATGGGGGGAGAGTCCGTTTAAGGACGAGCGCACGAGCATCTTATGCCCGGATGGTAATGGTTCCGATAAGTGCAGTACGCTTCGCGTGCATGGGCGAGGCCCGTGGTTAGCATATCAAAAGGGTCCTGGAGCCCGGGAGGCGGCTGGACCAATGTTGTTCGATCTGGGCCAAGCTCTCGCCACTTTGCCGCGCTGGCGAAAGGATCGATAAATAATTCAATGTGTGGCCAAGCTGGCTGGCCGAGAGTGCTGCCCGATTATGCCTTTATCCGCTTTGCGGTCGACTGGCTGGCTGTAATGGAGGCGCCTGGTGCCGCTTGATAATGTTGCGCTGCGCTCGGTGCTCGCTTCTCGCTTCTCGGCCTTAAATTGTCGTTTTTATTACTTTCTTCTCTGTCTTGTCGAGACAGTCGAGCTCGGTGGTGATGGGCTCGCTTTTAAATATTCAATATATGGAACTGTGGCCATCGGATTTACATATTTTTCAAGCAGCAGTAAGCTGCTGTAACCGATTGCACAGGCAATCGGTCTTTGGCTGTACATAACTTTAAGCTCGATATTTATTTCGACGTATGAGTATGGCTCCTAATTTCTATGCATCATGGTACAGTGTGCCCTCTACGGTGCCTTCTACTTTAGTCCACTGATTTTGCTTCGTTTTAATATTAGCATTATTTTATGAAACATTCTCTCCTTCTGGCGCTCGCAGCTCGTCGCCGGATAAACCTTGACAAACCTCACAAGCAACCGCCTCACTACAGCGTAACGTATTGATCCCGAAACAGTGTTAAAATAAGCATTAGAGACACCAAATTGGGTCGTAAAACGTTGGGTCGCGCCGGCGTTCAGCGGCGGAAAAAGTTTGACGGTCCCCGGGTCGTTCGGATCGTCCCTTTCTCGGGCACTTCAACTTTCAATGCGCAAACTGTCAGCCCAAGCAGCTCGCCCCTGGGTGGCCCCCGGCGAGGGTCCGCGGTTACCGTCACCGTCGCGGCGGCGAAGACGAACGAGTTTGTTACCGGAGATTGGCGTCTCGGCTTCAGACCAAACCGCAGGAACCGCCAAAGTTTACGGCGGGCAAATGGAGGCCGCCTCCGCCGGCCCCGATCAGCGCCGTGAGTAGTTCGATGAACCGTCTTCGGTTGCAAGTGCGGCCCAGCATGCTTCGTCCTCGGTCGAAGACAGTTCCAAGTAATTTTATTCGATTCGACAACTTCGTGGCCAACTCCTGACTCCGACATCCGACCCACGTTCGTGGATGCTCTGTTTTGTGGCCGTCCGCGTTGATTAAAATTCATTCGAACAGACACACACACATACGCTTAAACTCGTGTCCCAACATCCTGTGGGTCGGTGTCCTCGGTGGTGGAGAACTCTCGGTCCATCGGCGGCCGTCCATTCGGAGCGTCTGCCGGTAGCGACCGCCGGGCGGAACTAACGCCGTCGCTGCTTCCCTGACTGGAGCTGATCCGGTTCCCGGACGACTCGGTGGCGGCCGAACCCGAAGCCGTGGCCGAAACCGTGGCCGGTCCGTCGCGATCCGGTGACTTACGACAGCAGCTTCCCCAGCAGGAACAGCAGCCACGGGAGCCATCCGGCGAGTCCTGGTCCTCCGGGCAGCAGTTCAGGCGGCGGCCCAGCTTGGCGCCCAGCTTCTTCATGGACTCGCGGAACCCGTTGTGCCACCAGGCGTAGATGATCGGGTTGAGCAGACTGTTGGCGAACCCGAGGATGGCGAGCGGGCTGGCGATGGCGAACTGGAGCCCCCGGCACAGCTCCTCGCTTGTGGTCGGGTCGCACGCCACGTACATGATGCTCGCGATGAAGTACGGCACCCAGGTCACCACGAAGCTGCCCGTCGTGAACATGACGACCTTCACCGCCTTCCACTTGGTCGGGCCCTTGATGCTGGTTGACGCTGACGGTTCCGACGCCGTCGCACCGGCCGGTTCCGTCGTCCCGCCGGCCGACGCATTGGTCGTTCCGCCGTTCAGGGACGACTTGGACCGCTTGGCGGCACCGCGCTTGGTGCCAGCAGCAGCATCAGCACGGCAACAGCAGCGGGGCCACCGGAAGCAGAGACAGCGGGCACGGTCGGCGGTCCGACCGCGGGCCGTCAGCTCGTCCTCACTCACGCCCTGCTCGGTGTCGGAAAGATTGTTGTTGGTGGCGGTGGCGGCAGTGGCGGACCGAGCGCCCGGTCCACCGCCGCGGAACAGGCGCAGGTTGCCGGTCTGGACGCCTCGCATCTCCCGGGAGGCCTTCTTCAGCTGGCTGACGCGCCGCAGCGCCTTGCGCAGGATGATGCCGTACAGGATGAGGACGAGCAGTACCGGCAAGATGCCGGTGACGGACGTGAGGATAACGAGGGGTGGCGGTGCCAACCGGATGAACCAGCACGTCCGACCGCCGTCCGTGTCACCGCGCCAACCGAGCGCCGGTAGAAACCCGATGGACACACCTGTCGCCGGTGGCCGCGGAGGAAAACAAATTGATGGAAAATTCCCAATAAAATTGCCCTCCGATTCTTACCGATAATCCACGTCGCGCCGATTAGCAGGCGGGCCCGGAGCCGGGTCAGGTAACGCTGGTACTGCAGCCCGTAGACGATGTACAGATAACGGTCGATCGCTATCAACCCCACGCTGTACACGGACACCAGCGATGTGGACACGATGAGACCTGCGAGAAAGCGGAGTGGCGGGGTTTAGCCTTGGAAGCAAGAGAAACCGTGGGTTTGGACCGCCTAGATGGCGCTAGTAAACGGAGAACCTATCGCGTTGTTTAGGTCAGAATTTTCCGGAACAAATTGCAAATGACGCCGCAAGCTCCACTCCTTGGCACTGCCTCATGGCGTTACACGACGGGTACTGGCGCAGCTGTTGTCGCGGTGCCGATTAGGATGCAAACGAATTTGTTCGCATGCATTTTTGATTACTCGTGTTGCGATTATAATAATGCCATTTCCCGGAAGCCGGAGCACACACGCCCGAGCCCGGGACGGGACATAAATTAGTTCCCTAAGCGGGTTAGCTGATGTTCCTTGCTCTCTCTCTCTCTCTCACACACACTCCCTGTCGCTATAATTAACTACGATTTGTGGCGTTCGGGGCTCCGTGTGGTTCGAGTGCGTCGAGCTGTGTTGGGACTCCCGGATGCGTCCCCGTGCTTGATCGTTATTTAATGGCCGGCCACAAGTGTGTGACGGGCCGTATCGTATGATTGGAAATTTTCAATTCATTAGCTTCACGCGACGGCTGCACGGACTTTGGCGAAAAACACGCATCCTGGCGATGGCGAAGTGTGCCGACTTTTTGTCCGGCGGTTGCTGTCCGCACGTGATGATGTGCTTTTAATTTTTGCGCCGGGAGTGGCTTAGTTCCGGTGTTTAGTTATTGCCGCCGTCCAAAGTTTGGCCAGCACGATGCCGTTTTTGTGCGGTGGCCCAATCTTTGGCCCAATTCTCGACGAGTCGCGGTCGTCCCCCAGAGAGAGACAGAGAGAGAGAGGAATGTTTGTCATAGTTTTTACCACCGGCACAATATCCGGTGGGGTCCGCCAGTGGGAGTGCCGTGTCCAAAAACAGCACACACACACACACGCAGGAGAGAGCGAACGAACGCGCGAGGCACTGTCGATGAAACATTCCACACCCAACTCGAACGAGAGAATTACAGTTGAAATAAATAAAACGTAAGCAAACACACACAGACAGGCGCGGCTAGTGACGCAGTCAGGCGCAGCTGCATGCACGGTGGTCTGCGGCCGCGACGGGCGACGGGGTCGCGAAAAGTTGGGAAAAGTTTCCCCGTTTCTCCCGTCGCGCCTCGAGCAACTTGTCCGTTTCAGTCGTCGTGGGGGCTGCACCCGTCACGGAGTACGGGGCGGTGGTGGCGATCGGCGGATTGGATATTAACAACGAGCAAACGAGTTTCAGTGCCGTCAGTGTGTGTGTGTAGGGCAGGGTGTGCCGGAAGTGCGGGGGGACGCAGGAGCGGAAAACTGTCCGACCGGATTTGTTGATTTAGAACAATTTGGAAACAGTTAGGACAGCCAGCATTCGGGTGGCCTTTCTTGCCTTTCGACGGCCTTTTTGTTTTTCCGATTTTCGTTAATGCATTTTCGAGTTGCTCGCGCGATCCGATCGGGAGGGCGCCACAGCGCCACCCGTTGGGTTGATCCGAAAGTAATGACGGCCTCCGCACTTTTATTGGTTGCAATCGTCCTGGATCAATGGGGCGCACTGGACACACTGTGTCCGTGCTTTTTTTGTGTTTGCTAAAGTTTGAAGCTGTCGAAGTTAAATGGGGGCTGAGAGTTTTTGGAGGTTTTGTTCAGCTGAGGATGATGTGACGAGCGTTTGTTTTGTGAAATTTCCCTCCCTCCTTCGGTCTTATTTTGCTTTGCTATAATAAACAATCATTTCCAGTCCAAATACGGCAATCATTTCCGGTGGACTGAACTGAGACAACACAAAGTTTATTCGCTCTGCACACTGCTCACATCGCTGGGGTGTGCTGTGTGGTAGCAAAATTACCATAAATTTCCCTTTCAAAAGATGCCGACGAGTGTGTCACAGTTAACGGAGATCATTACAGGACCATTTCCCGTTTCCGATATTACACTATATTTTTTCGAGTTACTGTTTCCGGGTCACGTCAAATCATCAGTTGCTGCGAAAAAACTTGTTTCAATCAGAGCAATTCTATAATAATCTGGCAAATTAGTGACTTGGCCAAATACTTGGCTATTTCATTGGACTTTCAGTTCTAGTCGTAATACAACTGTGTTGTATGGTTCCTCTCGGCTTAACAATCTAAAATTAGGGCCATTCCGTGTTCGAACTCCATCAAGAACCAACATAAAACAGTAAAAGAACTTGTTGAATCCATTCGCTTGAATCCTTTTAGTGGACGAGTAGCGAAATGTAGATGCTTATTAAATTATTCTTTGTACCCGAATTCAATGGTTTCTTGCTGCAACGGTTGTTGAGATACCACAAGCAGAAAGTCCAAAAGAGGTCCGAACAAGAGTCTAACTCTGTTCCAGCAAGTTTAGTAGACATCAGACCTTCAAGTGGATTGGAGGTGCTTCGGAGAATAGTTTTTGAAAAAGCCATCGATTCGAAAGAAACAATGAACTATTCAAGCATAACTGAGATCGACTTTCGATCGACGCCATTTTCGTCCGATGAGTGGGATTAAATTAAACAGTTCAACAGGGCGTTCGTCCGTGGTGTAATACCGTGACGTGTGTTCCTTGTCTGCACCTTGGGTTTGCATACCATTTAAAGCAGAGGCCCTTAGCAGAGGGGCCGCACATCGTTCATATTGACGTGCTAATGTAGACCTTCGAGGAGTTCATTTGATAAGTTTTCGAGGTACGCGCTCATACGCGGGATTGCTCGCTGGTGGTTTCGGTGTAACTTTGCATCTGCAGACGGTGGATGAGGTGACCCTACCCCTGAGGAGGCCCCCACAGGAAGGGTTCCATCAGCGCGCTGCGTCAAAGCTGCCCGGCCCTGGCGTGAACACGAAAACGACGTGCCGACGCTAATTAAGAACCGTAACTTGAAATAATTAATCAAACTGCGGCGTACGTCATATTTCATTTGCATGCCGCCCGACAGCTAGTGTGTCGCTCCGTTCCCCGTACGGTCCCTGCGTATGTATGCATACTGAGCCGAGTGTAGTGGTGGCCACTAATTCTGGCAAACATGGCTTTTCCGAGGCTCCCAGCTGGCCTCGCCTGTGCCGTTCGGCTATCGCTGCTGGAGATCCTCTAATGAATAATTACCATTTCTTTGAGCGTTCTCTAGAGGGGCAGGCAGGCAGCGGCCTCGGGCTGACGGAAGCCCCGGAAGAAAAGGTCATGTGGAAATATATTAATTCATTAAATCTCTTATCCGGTCGGGTCGGGCCAAAGAAGTAAAGGACACACCGGTGGACGGGACACAGAAAAGAAGGTCCTCCGACGGTCGTGATATATGCGAGGTGTCTTTTTATTTGGCAGCAGCATCCTGAAGGAAGCGAAGTGGTGTCTGCCACCTTCCACCGGTGACGTATTCATTTCCCGCACGAGGCCATCACCCACACACGCGGGTCTCAATACGCTACACGTCCCACGTTGGGTCCCCGTTTACTCTCGCGGATTGAGTGCTTCACGGTGTGTCCAGCTCGTCGTCGGTGACCGTGGGTTCCGTGCTTCCGGGACCCGGATAATTCATGACTCCCGAAATTGCTTCGAACATGTTTATGCTTCACGGGGACGGTGCTCCGTGTGCGGGGCCGCACATAAATAAAGCTTATAATGTGCCACGCAGGAGCGATCGGGGACAGGGCCGCACCGCACTCAGCGCCCGTTAATCAGCGCTGCACTGCGAGGCGGGAAGTGAACACAATTAAATCGGGTTTTATGAAGTTTTATGTCGTGTGGGGTCCGCTTTTCTGCTAATAAAAAACAAGAAATGGTGACTCCTGGAAGTCTCCCCCCGGGCACGGAGATATAATCCGATCACCATTTTGCGATCGAACCGATGATGAATGCCAATTCAACTGTTAAGGACAAGCGGTGGCCGCACCCAATTGGCGCCCACTAATCAACAACATAAACAAACAGGGCAGGGGTCTATTGCGGTTGCTCTGTTTTTCCTTGCCGCGTTCCAAACCCACAACTCAATAAATCCGATCGCCGGACGGAGTGCGGGGCTTCGATCAACACTCAATCACTCGAGCATAAACCCGGTGGCAGGTTGCGAACGTGCGTGGCCTGAGCGGTGAAAATAGGCGAACATGATCCCGGCTAATGCGATAATGTGGTCGGTGGCCGTTTCCGGGAAAGCGGGGAAAGTTTGCAATATTTATTTGCTACCGGGCGCTGGGTTTTTACCTATCATCAGGGCGCAGCTGTCCTCGCCTCGCAGCTCCAGCGGTGCGTACTGGCCGTAGAGGACCGCGAACCCGGTCAGCAGATCGGAGACGGCCACGTTGCCCAGGAACATGTACGTGGTGTACGGCTGCTGGCCTGCCGGGGAAAAGGGAAAAGACGCGCGTGATGAAGGCCGATAGTGGTGGGATTAAAATGGGGATTTTCTATTTCGTTTCCCCGGATGCAGCCGGAAGCGATGCCGGAACGCGTGCGGTATGCGCGGTGTGTGTGCGGAGCCTCAAATCTGACCCTGACGGAAGCCTACCGTTAATGGATTATGCTGTTGTTATCGGCAACGGAACGTTTACATTGGGCCGGCACCAATCCGGTTTGAAATATCGATCGATTGAATGGAGCAATCAGCTTACCGGTTGTGGCGTGTGTTTGAACAATATTTTGTTTATAAATTTTAACTACCAAAGCCCGTCGGTTTCACTTTGTGTTACTTTATATCGAGTTGGGCAGTTCCAGAGCCACCAATCGGAGCATCTATCGGAGCGACACGGCAGACGGACTACGGGGAACTCCTTTAAAAGTTTCCAAATTGGATATCAAAGACTTGTTACTGACGGCATTTGTGTTAGTGGAATTTTTCCATTTAAAAAAGTATAATTATGTATGGATGAATCTTTGCGTGTGTATCAATGATCCCTGAAAAACTAGAAATACGCGTTAATCTATATTTTTAAATGAAGTTCGATTGGCTAGAATATATTTTGCATAGTCGTATCTCATAAAATCTTTTTGATTTATTGGAATGAACTTACTGAAAAGCTTGGTAGAAACCTTGAATTTGATGTCTTGTATCATTGATAAAATAGCTAGACTCTACTTAGCCTTAATTATCTTTGATTTACGTAAAAAATATGAGCAAACTAATGATGATGTACATAAATTTTCCGAACTCCTGAATGTACAAGTCCTACCTGAAACCCTTTCACAAATTTACCAAACGAGTAAGTTTCTTGTCAATAGTAGGAAAAAAAGGTTCAGTTACCACCTAATCTACTACATCACGGGGTTTGGAATGCGAAGAACCGAAATAATGTCTTTTGCATAACAAAACAAGTCATAAGAGCTCTCGCCTCAACTCAACGTGTAGAATAAGTCACTCAACGTAACAAACTGGCAACTGTTTATCGCTATCTCTCTCACGCTCTCTCTGTGGCAGGTTCTTGGGAAAAGTTTCGACATTTGGCCGAATAATTACTGAACGAATTGGCGTTACAACCAGCTAGGCGAACCTCTCTCTCTCTTCCGAAGGCTGCGTGGAAAGAAAGTGCTCTTTCCGAATTTTGACTCCCGGACCATCAAGCATTTCGGTCCGGACCCCGAACCCGAGGCCCGCGTGAATGGCCGAACGTAATTAATTAATGAAAACTTTTCCATTTCCGAAATTGTCGTTATTTACACTAGGAGGGGGGCACAAGTTTTGGGCGGGCCTCGTCCATGGTTTTTTTGTTGCACCACCTTTTCCACGGCGAAGACCGGTAGGACTCCGAAAAGGCCCAACTCGTGATGCGAGATGGAAAGTGGCGCATGGGCTTCTAAGTAGGTGGCCGGAGGGTGGACCAACGCGGCCCAAATGAAGGCCCCATTTAGGTTTTTGGACCGCGCAGAACAAACTCGCGGGAAGTACTAGCTTCCCGAGGAGCAGTTGGCGAGTATCGAATGAAGTGTCCTAAATACAGTGACACCGCGGCACTGGGGCCGGTTTACCTTTTCGCAGCAGCAGCACGGCGGATACGACGACGATCAGGTTGAGTATTATGATGACGGAACCGAGCATCGGGATGAAGATGTCGTACAGCAGCAGGGTGGCCTCCTCGCTGGCGCTCAGCGTCGTGGACGAGTCGGTGGTGGTGGTGCCCATCGGATCGAACCACCAGTCCTTCCTCGGTGGTGTCGGCGGCCGGATGTAGTAAAAGTATCGTATTCGCTCGTATTCATCGTAGCTCTTCGCCATCGCGCTGCTGCGCGCTTTGTGGGACTCCAGAGCACCGGACTTCCGGGTGGTGGTTCAACGAATCGGACGGCGGGGCGTTGTTCCCGTCGCTGCTGCTGCTCTGCCGATGGTGAATAAGAAATGCCCGGTTAGTGGGTTAGCCAGACAGGGCAGCCCGGCGGAGGTGTTGGCACTGAAAGAATTTAAAATGAAAATCAAACATTAATTGCAACCGAAAGGTAAATGATTTTCAGGCGCCTGGCCGGTCGGTTGCCGGACTGCCGACAGCACTTTTCACCACCGCCAGGACTGCCACGGAACACGGGGGCCGAAAGCTTTCAATGAATAATCACAGGGCGAGCGAATGGACGTGCAATTTGTGAGACAACCCGCCACTGCACCGCACCGGCGTGAAGTGTTTCCACTTTTGCCGGACGTGTTTGCCCAAAAGTGTGATTTCTTCCCCGGCCCGGCTGCCGGACACTCCTCTTTTTGGGGGCCGCTGCTTCCGAGAGTGCACTTATGTGTCGAACAATGCACGCGCCTGGGCACGCTCCCTGCACCGAGATGAAAATTTAATTAAACGAAAATGAAATAATGACCAGAGAACGGCGGCGTTTGACGAGGCGAACTCGATCCTCGGGCCGAGTTCGGGATGTTTTCGGGGCGGAAATGGTCCGTTTTACAACTTAATGGGAGGACAAAGCTTGGGGGCGGCCTTGGCGGCAGCAACCGTTTGAGAGTTTTGATTAAGTTCTGCAGTTCCGGCAGTTAGCAGATGTATTTAATGGAGAAACAAGCTAGAGCGACTGCCACGGCTGGCGAGTGGCCGGCGGCCAGTGATTCGCTGGCATGCTAATGGATTCATATTTTTGTGTCCGGAAAAGAAAAGTACTAACGAATGTTCCGAGAGGAAAGTTTTCATGTCTGGCTAGAACACCATCCTTTGCTTTCGGTTGGTTCTTTGCTTTGGTTCTGCCGCCGATGGGGGGGGGGGGGCATGTTTGCCGGGTGGCTCAAGGCCTTCGATGTTGGAGCGCTCGTGATGGATGTAGGAAAACATCTGACCGTGCTCCGTGCTTGTTGGTCTGACTTGGTCACTAAGCATGCTGTTTCTGGTACAAGTCCAGAAAAGGTCATCCTTTTCCGGATCCGCACATCAATGTCCTTTGAATGATATCCCATGAAATAAAAAATCCTGGGGGTCAGCTTATTAAAAATTGCCCAAATGAGTGTTGGGCTTTGGCCAACAACTTCCCATCTCAGGTTTTGTTTGCTTATCCGCACGAAAAATTAATTTCTTTTTTCTTTCACGTAAAGAGCATCGTTTGTCAAAGTGTTATGTTTGGGAAAACATTTAGCCTTGAAGAATATGCAAAATCCCAAGTCATTTACAGAATACCAGAAGATTGTGGAAGATGCTGGCGATACCTCTGCAATGCATCAACGCCACGGTCCAAGGACCAAATATTCATCGTTCGAGGCATATGCGTTCATTGAAACCTAATGGACGTCCACCTCACCGAACTGAAGCCATTAACCGGAGCGTGCAATGGCCAATCCTGTTACAATAAGTCGAATGTAATGTAAACGCACGACCACACCTTTCGCTCGGCCACCCAAAAATCGCTCAACCAAAAAGCATTCAACATGTCTGTCGGTTGGTTAAAAAACCTACGTGGAAACATCATCATGGCTGTCGCCACTTTGTTCGCCAGACCCCCATTACGGATGAATACCCTTTTCAGTTCTCGGTGCAACTTGGGTTGCCACCCCCTTTTCTAGGAGAACCCAAAAATGGGGCTCGATTCAAGGAATGCATCACAAGCATCGCCTTCGGGGTGGACACGCTTTGCTGAGGTCTGAGAGGCGGGAGAATGTTTTGGGTACCGATGGTCAGCGTGTTGTTCAAATACACCTTCTCCGTAATTACGGACGATGGTAAACGTAGCGAACTTAACGAACGTTCCGGAACCAGCAGTGTGTACAGGGATTTGTGTCTGTATCGTCAGTTTCTAAGAATCCGTCGAGAAGACCCTATTCGGAGATGACCAATGGGAGGGTGCTTTCTTTTTGTTTGTTTGCTGGGGCATTTCAGAGGTCCAATTATAGTGCTCTTCGACAGCTGCAGGAAGTAAATATTACACTCTCCAATTAGAAGCTAAATTAATCCCAGGGCTTGACGGTGGTCAAAAGCAGGGTTTTTTAACGGATCGTCGCTCTGCTAAATAACTGTTTTCTGCTGGCTTCCAAACAACACTCTAAACAGATCGGAATTTTCCGGAACTCTCACTCGCGAGGCGAGGCTTGGCATTACTGTTTGATATGCTCAAGATGTTAGCTATCTGCGCGTGCAGATTTGCTTCCTGTAGAGAGCACGGGCACCAACTTTTGACGACCTGCCGGGGGTCGTGTGTATGTTCGTCCTATTTTAACAGATCCAAACCAAACAACTTGGATTCGTGGACTATCAATATCAATTCCCGGCTTCCGGCCAAGTTCCGGCGTTTGTTCCGTGTCGCCCATATTTTATCCATTTCCGAGAATCTTTTCCCGCGAAATGGGTCGGTCCTTCAGAGCTTTCTTCAGATCCTGCTTTTATGGCGACTTTATTACTTATTAAGTGATGATTGGAAACCAGGGCGCTTTCGAAGGCGCCCATTTTAGTGTTCCTTTCCCATAAACGCCATCGCCATGTACCGTTTGCTACTCCTTAAAGTGAACTCCGATCGGTTGGTTTGGGATGAACCAAGAAAACCCAATTTCGACTCCGACTCCAAAATGGGCATTTGAATATCCCCGTTTTAACTTGATGGGCTTGAGTGGTCGTGAACCGCACGATAGCCATCCGCCCTCCATTGTTAACCTCGCCACGGGAAGTGGCGATCCAAGTTCCGCGTCCGGGAATCGTTTAGAATTCGGCCACTCTATCTCTCTCTCTCTCTCTCTCTCCGGGCCCACTTGGACGAAATGGGGTCAATAAAGCCAGTGATTTAAATTTTCCTTCGTCCGCAATGGGGCGCGTCCCTTCTTGGCCGGTGGTGGCGCCATTTCCTTGGGATGCCTGGCAGGATGCTGGCTCCGGCTCCGGAAGTCGTAAAAAACAATAATGGATGGCCAGCTATCGCGCGGTGCGAAATCGGTGTTAAAGTGTCGAATCGGTTCGAAGGCCACTTCGGATGGAGAACAACCGCACGGAACAACCGTCCGGGGAAAGCCGCTGGACAGCGAGCTTCCGCGAGTGCTTTCCCCAGTGCTCCCGTTCTGCTTCCGTTTCTGCTTGCGATGCAAATCCATTACTGGGGTGGCCCCTTCAGGTTGGCGCGCACTGAGTGCGTCACTTTGTCCTCGGGCCTGGTCAGTGGAAAATAATTTCCCAATCAGTATTCGCTTCGGTACGCGAAGCGAAACCAATTATGCCGCTACGCGCCTCTTTCCGGGCGCGCGGGGGCTTTAGGTTCATTTGAATTCTTTTATGCTTGACACGACATGGCGCCGGTCGGCGCGGCCCGCCGATCCGATATGTGCAGAGTCGCAGTGCTCCGAAAACACTTCACTCCCTGCATCCACGGCCACCCTATTACTGGCACTGGCGGATTAGTCCCATCAGTTGGTGTCCATTGGCACGGTGCTGCCGTTTTCCGGCGGCGTGCCGAGTGTGGGAATCATTGCGAAATCTGCTTTTCATCGTGCGGCTCATCGAGCGTTATCGTGTTATTAGCCGGTCGGCGGGTCGGTCGAACGTGAAACGGGCTAATAAATCGGGCCGATTGAGGCCAGGCCACATCCCAGGGCTCAGGATTCTGTGGTTCCGGTCGGGGCACAATCAGTCGTTTAATTGATTTGCAGCCGTTCGCCAGCAAATTGAATCTCCCGCCAGGAAGAGCCGGGCTGAGTTTAAATGAGTCCCCACCATATAGTCCCGTGATTCACGCGCTCCCAATCTAACCTTTCAATCGCTGGACCGATGCACCATCATAAACCACCCGGCCTGGACCGGTCCATTAGGCGGCCCACGGATGCGGATTTTTTTTTGCGATGGGCCTTGGGGCAATGGTTCCGGTCAGCGATTGTTGGGCGATGGTTCATAGAGTTGCAATTTATGATATGTTGCAGTTCCGTGAGTGATGGACCAACAACTAATGACCAACAGCATGGTGTGCGTAGATGCCTGGCATCCCAATCCCGCGGCCGACGCGTGCGCGTGAGAAACGTTTATTTTCGTGATGATAAATTTAAATCTGTATTGAATCATTTATCACTCACGCATCATCCATTATGAATCTATCGATGGCTAATTGAATATTCAATACCGGGCTCGGGCTCGCATAATGCGGGCGTAATTTATGAACCGCGGCCCGGATTCAGAGATTGCGCCGCAAGCTGATGGGCTGTAAAAATGATTTAGCGTTCCCCCAAACTTGTAGACGAATAATCCACAAAAGTGTAACAGAGTTTTGTATCGGAGCACTTCTAATGTGGACAAAGCATTAATTGAAGGCAATGTAGATCCTTCGTGGTTGTGTTGTAGATTGTTAAATGTGATGGGGAAATCGGGATAAACCTGCCTGTGACACGGTTGCATGTCAATTTATCGGATCACAACGTATGCTTCAAGGGTTTTCCATTTGCATATCAGTTGTACGAAGGTTTACTATCGCAACATTAGCCTTTTATCGTGATTTGAGCCTATTATCTGTTCAAACGGGGCCTTAACAGGGGCCCCCGTTGCCCGTGATTGAGCATTATCGGCAGCGCAACGACAGTTCACGGCAGTCCCTGCGAAAGTCCCTCTGGCACACTGCACACTCCACAATCTCACGAGCCGGTACCCACCACTGAATGATAGAACTTTTGCGTAACTTCATGATTCCACACTTCACTTCAGCTACTGGCGGCCATGTTTTTGTAAATTAGTTCAGCAACACGACGGACGGCACCCGTCACCTTTAATCTTGGTTCACACACCATTAACACGCGAAGGTATAAAGAGACGGATGTCACCTATTTGCTCAGCCCTAATCGGCGGCTCCGGCTCCGGTTTTGGCGAATTTAAGTCACCGTAATCCCACCAGGTTGCTTTCGGTACACTCTGCCACGATCACCTGTCACTTCGCGGGCCCGCGAAGCTCCGCGGGACTGTCCACAGATAACAAGCCTCGGATCAGCCGAGCGGCCAAGAAGTTACTGGGCTAACGCTGCACGGCTGCATTTCGCGAACGCCCGGCGTGGCATCTACATGCTGACTGAGGCGTGAGTCCGCCCCTCCGAAGATGAGCCACTCCCGGAAGCGTGTGGTGCCGCCCGACTGATGGGGGGGTTAAATTGAGATGTAAATATTTACCCAAAAGCGATCTCGCGCGATGATCGAATCTCGCGGCATCCGCCTTCTAGCGCGCGCGCCGACGATGATCACTCGAGGGAGTCGACGAGTCCGCAAACACACGGCGGGGACCCAAGTCCGCAACCACAATAAAAAACCTCGCACACACAGACCGAAATTAGCACAACACTTGCGTGTGTTTGTGTGCGCCGTTCAAATAGCTCGCTGCGCTTCGCCGCTCCTTCGAGTTGGGCGCGTGGTCACTTTTGGCTCAGCCGAAATCACCGTGGCCGTGCCGTCTACAGTCTACACACTAATGGGGCGGAGGACCACTTTTTTAGTTAGCAAATCCATCGATTCGCGGACTCGCGGTAACTGGAAATAGGAGTCAAACGCACCTCAAATTCCGTGAACGGGCACCGTCACACTGACCCGGCATCGCCGATTCGGGCGTTTCATTTTTCACAACCCACAGCCCCCTCGGGCTTAACTTACCAATCACTCATCCGTCCGTCTCTGCATATCTCCGGGCCGGGCTCGGGCAGAGCCTCCCGATCCCGATGCCCGCACCCGCGGTCGTCCGGTATCTCGCCGATAAGATACTGGTTTATCAATTGGTAACACTTGCATGAAATCACCGCCGGTGACGCGACGACATGTGTTTGGATTGCATTTGGTGGCTCCATAAAGCCCGGGCTGCTGAAAAGTGCCTCGGCCGCTAGGTAGGAACTACTTGAGCTCCACGCATACAGGCGACGCGCTATTCCGGCACCGGCAAATTGATTAAATTATTCACCGGCGAATTCTGTGGACCGCCTAATATCGAAACCACCCTCCGGTGTCCCGGTCCCGCACCTGACCCGACACGTGGTGCTGGGTTCAGCTGTGCAAACCAATAGTCAAACAGCGGTGCAGCGGCCGTAGCTGGTGGGAACTTTGCTGTTGACTTTGCTTAATCATTAATGCACACACACACACGAGACGAGTGCATGGTGGCGCTGGGGTACATTGTCCTGTGGAGTGTTTTGACACGTTTCTGCGATTGAGCACTGGGCCCGCGTTTGGAGCGTCCAGCGCGCGCGTTAATTGATCCATTCGCTAGTCGGTCAGCTACGCATTAAGGGTCTTCGATGTCAAGGGTCTACAACCCCAGACCCAGACGTGCTGTGTCAGAATGTTTGCCGAAGCAAAAGGCGTTAATTTGTCAAAAATCTTGCGACCGGCCAAAAATGGGTGTAAACTGTTTGCCAAACCCGACTTTTCGGTAAATTCTTCAAATTGTCAACCCGCAGTTGGTGCGAAACAAACGTTTACATAACGCCGAGTGTCTGCCTGCGACCATTCGACAGTTATCCCATTACACACCGCGGATGATTAATCTTCCATAAGTTATTGCTATTGTTTATTGGCCCCCCCCGAAAAGGATTATCGCCCATTTTCCCCATTTATCGCCCATTAATTGCTGGCCCTGCCCGTATCGACAGGTCCCGGATCGTGCCATAACTATCAGCTGGGAAGCGACGTAGGCGAGCAGCTGAAGTTCACAGCGAGCAACACCGTCACGACGACGAAGCAGGCCTTGCAGCAGAATCACCACACGAAGCAGTCACTGCAACCGCAACAGCAACAATCAGCAGCAGCAGCGAGTTTATCAGGAAGCAACCATAATTATCCCGCTGCCAGCGTCAGTTACCATCGTAACCCGGAGGGTAACTCGTTGGCCACGAGCACTGCCACAGTTCAGTATCCGCAGCAGCAGCAGCAGTATCCACAGCCATCTCTGCCATCGGTGGGCAGCGTGAACGTGAACGTGACCGTCAACGTAGTAGCACGCTCCGTGACAGCAGCCGGCACCATGACGACGACCACGGCAACCACGACCAGCACAACGACCCTGGCACCCCCGCGACCGATGCAGAAGGTAAGGCCGGCTCCCGAGACCGACAGAGGGGAACCAAGTGGTTCATACGTCTCCTTTTTTGGGTTTTCGCTCCCTCTAGGTAATCCCGACGGTGGTGTACCTAATGTCCCGGATCGCTGTACATATGGAGATCGAGGGCACCGCCCAGTGCCCGGCGCAGGTGATGCTTGCCGCCGCCCTTGGCTGTGAAGAACTAGGTATAACGAACAAATTGCTGGCCCAGAGCGTGTTCGGCCTGTGGATGACCAGCCCGCTGCTGGAGGTGCAGCTGAAGCCCCACCACCGGCCGTACGCGGTGCGGGTCGCCTGGTCCAAGCTGCTCGACAAGCACAGCCACGGCAACGAGCTGGAGAAGCTGTCCGACGAACCGATGACCACGCTCCGGCGGAACGTGTTCTTCTCGCGGAAGGACGAGGAAAAGATCAAGTGAGTGTTTACCGGTGGTGGCCACCCGTTAATTGGCCCCCCGATGTTCGGTGGCAGTTCCGGTACCATTCCGAATCCGGTCGAATTAACCCGCTGCTTGATGGCCAGCCGATTAAGTGGTTGATACTTGTTCCGGGAACCTTACAATGCTTCGAGCCCGCAGTAGGCACTGTACCCCGAAATCGCACACGCAACAGAGAGCGTTCTTGGAAGTGATATTTACATTCGGAGCAGAGTAGGCTTCCGTCTATTATGGAACGTCGGTCTTGGGCACGTTTCGCCGGGAATCAACTGCGAGTGTTCATAATGTTCCAGGAACCCGGAATGAAGTTAACGTTACGTCAATTTTTGCTCTGCCCCACGAAATTCCAGGGATCCCCGGATACTGGAGCTGCTGTACGAGGAAGCCCGGCACAACGTGCTCCTCGGCCGGTACGTGATGGAACCGTCGCAATCGATCATGCTCGGTGGCATCCAGGCCCGGATAGAGCTCGGACCGTACAACTCGCACACGCACACAACCAGCTACTTCCGGTAGGTATCCTTTGGCCGTCATTGACCTTCGAACCAATGTGATAATTGATGTGACTCCCTCCCTGACAGAGAGAACCAGTTCCGGTTTCTGCCGGCGCACGTGGCGAAAAGTTCCAGCTGGTCCTGGCTGCCCATCAGCCAGCGATCGTCGGCCGAGGTACGGCTGTTGGAGCAGTTTAAGCGCGTCCCGACGACGGCCACCACCAAGAAGCTGATGCGGAAGTACCTCGAGTTCTGCTGGGGTCTTCCGTTTTACGGGTACGGGCAGGGCAGGAGCTGGTGGAAGAATTTAGGCGCAACGGGTCCTAATCCTCCCAATTGTCACTTGTCACAGGGCGGCCTACTTTCACGGGCAAGTCGAGCAACCGGTACATGGTCTTATGAGTCTGATGCAGCAGAAGGACCTGCCCGTCCTGATAGCGGTCAACGAGCGGGGGATCTTCGTGATCGACCAGATCGAATGCGTAAGTGGATGGTTTCGGGGTTTCGGTGTCGGAGCTTTCTGGTACAAGCCTTTGGTCCTTTGGTCCATCAGACGCTGCTGCTCGGGCTCAAGTACGAGGAGTTCTCGTGGGAGTACGCGAAACCGAGCAACGTCAACGATCCGGAGTGTCTGCCGTGCATCTTCCTGCAGTTCGGGGCAGTCGAGAACGGGATCGCGGCCACGAAGCTGATGCAGATCTTCTCGCGGCAGGCCGCCATGGTGGACGCCTTAATTACGCACTTCATCGAGCAGGACAAGCGGCGCAAGGAGCAAGGGGGTGCCGACGTGGACCAGGCCGGTGGCCTTGCGGACAATACCTACGTAGGTGAGTACGCACCGTTCGTGGAAGTCCCCGAGTGGTTCTGGGTTTTAGTGGAAGGCCCAGCGCGTAAGGCACACGGGTAATCGAGATGATGTTAGTCGGAATTATTCGTAGCCAAGGCGCCGGCTCGTGTAACGTACGGTTCCGGGAAGGCACCAACGACGACGACGACGACAAATTGCGCCGTAGTGCCATCGGCCATTTCACGGAACACACGGGCCTCCGCTAGTTGCTTGATTAGTCTTCCGCTGGCTGATTCCTTCGGCAATTACAAGTTTTTGTGCATAGAACTCGCTGGAGACCAGCGAATGGCAAGCTTCGGAAGAAACAAAAATCAATAGAATCGCCTGTAATTGATCGATCATTACATTGCCGCTAATGGCGGCTGCTTGTCTGAGGCCGAGGTAGTCCACCGAGTACTGATGTCGCTCCCTGTTCCGTTTGCCCTTTCGTTTCAGAACCAAACCCCATCAAGAACAACGGGATCGGCGTGCTGAGCAACAAGTTCGCCCGCCTCACGTTGGCCACCTTCGACGACGAGGGCCGCTGCATTGGCCAGACCGGCTCGTTATCGATAAGCTATTAACATTTAATTCTCATTTAAGTTTTGCACCGCGGAACCGGAACCGGATGGGCGTGTGGGTGGTGGACCGTGTCTCACTGGCAGAAAGTTGATGCTTCGAGTCGAGCGTGCTGCAGGGGGACAGTAGGGAAGTTACCAGCGGCAAAAAACCGGGACACGTGCAATGATTGAATGCCTCCGGAAGAAGGACAAAATAGGGAGGGAGATAAACACGGGAGGGATGGGCCGTGGGGACGATGATGGGGTTGCGAAAACCGTGCGAGAGCAGCCGATAGTGAGCGTCCGCGGCGAGCCTTGGACCGGTGGCGCTGGTGGTCTCGAGTAATTGCAGTTCCGATGCGGTGTACTTTCCGTTTTTTGGAGCCTCCATCTCCATCACGATCGTTGTACATTGTCTAGCACCATTCCTTAATTCTCTAGATACCGCAGCAGCAACCACCACGACGAGGAGGGGGCCGACACGAGCCGGGTAGCCCGGGCTGCCTCCACCTTTGGCCGTTGCCCCTTAAAACTAACTCGCGGGGCGCGAAAGAACGTGGAAAAACGAATTTACTTGTAAATAGCGCGCACCGTGTGCAAGGATGAGCAGCGATTGCACACGAACGGTGCACACGATAGGAAAAAAGAACTCAAACACACACACAAACACACAGACATAAACACGACACCCGATGGCCGGGGGTTCGCGTTCCCAGCCGAGCGCCTAGATAATAATCCGAAACGAAACGAATAATCGAAAGCATAGCAAAAAGCGTTTAAAAAATTGAGCCACAAACAGAGTGCAGAGAGAAGGCACAACCTATAATACGAGGTCGGAAGAGGGTGCCCAGGAGGGTGTCAGGATCAGTAGATTAGCGGTCAGCAGTGCAGGATCGTTGTGGTTCACGAGCGGAACAAACCGACAGTTGGTTAGTGTGTGGTGTGTGGAGTCGCCGGGAACGAGTCCCTTTACGTGGAAATCAATGCCGCCGATCAATGGGCAGCATCAACGAGAAGGACGACAGTGTTGGAGTTGGACAGTTTAGAGAGAGAGCTGGAGAGAGAGGAATAATTTTGTAACTCTATCATTTACCTAAACGCCCTTTGCCCGACAACATCTCCCCAGGAAGTATATATATATACACATACATACATTACATATACAGTGCAGTATATATATATATACATCTACTCTATATATTTAGATATTTTGTACCATGCAGATGAGAGGCAACACAGAGGCAGAGCCGAGAGTCCAAGTTTCCCTTCTCTTCTAGCGGAAAACAGAGCAAGAAAAGTGGAAAATGGAATGAAATGCCAAACACACACACAAAATGCAAAAGAAAAGGTGAGAAAATCGAAGAACAAGAAGGGCGAACAAGAAATCAATCATGCATGCTGACGTGCGAAAAGGACAAGTAAACTCTGTAGACAAGTAAGACAGGTAGAGCGAAAGAACGAACGAAAGGTGTGGATGTGTGCGTGTGCATGTGTGAAACAAACACAGAAGAAACCCTCACGCAAAAAGGGGACGAGAGGAATGAATCGGTTAGTAAAATAGCATTATACACTACTAGTCAAAAAATGCATAAAAAGAATATTACAAGAAAAGGTAAAGAAAACACAGAGACACACACGCAACACACATGCAACAGTAACACGTACACTAGTAATTGATATCAATAATGTAAGAAAGCAAAAGCAGCGAAGGGGTGCGAGCTTTGACCAGGAGGGGGGCCGAGTAGAGAGGAGCGTGTAAAAACAACAACAATCGTTTATTAAGTAAGCAAAACCAACCGTGGGCTAAAGTCAACCACGAAACACACACTCAGACACATCCATCATAGGAGACGGGACGGAGACAGCTCACCAGCACACAGTGAACACCAGGAACAGACCAGGCCAGTGGACGAACCAAGGGAAACGAGGACAACGATAGGGAGTAGAGAAAGGATTAGCTCAGCATCGGTCGACCGGTTTGATTATCACGAGGGACTATCGGGACCGCCGGAGTCACGTCCGGGTCTCGGGGTGGATGAGGATGCGGTGTTGGGGCGATAGAGGGGTCGCCCACAGTGCGCCCGTGCAGACATGTATGAAAAAATTACACTACTTTTGAATAAAAAAATGCATCGAACGATACGACAAAAACTAACACACTGCCACAGAGAACCTTTACTTTCGTATGCGCATGAAAGAAAATGAGTGAAGCGATCCACGTCAAGGACGTCCAAAAACAGTAGCAACACCTGAAATCGTAGAAAAAATACAGGATATCGTTTTGGAAAATCGTCGAGTCCACTGAAAGAGATTTAGTAGAAGCCGTAGGCATCTCATTGGGCAGTGTAAGCAATATTTTGACTCGAACTCGACTTTGAGCTTTTTCGAAAGGATAAAGTGGTGTTCCTAAAGTGATTTCCTTTTCCTTCAGGACAATGCACCGTGCCAATTGACAATGGAAAATTTCGGCCCCTAGCGACTTCCATCTGTTTTCAGACCTAAGAAAGACCTTCAGACCTTTCAGCGTGGAAAGCGATTTTCATCAAATGATGACGTCATAACAGCTGTGGAAGCGTATTTTGATACCATTCCAGTTTCTAACTTCAAGGATGGAATTTATAAATTGGATTCTCGTTCAGAGAGATCATACTTAAAATTGTGTTTTTCTTATAAAAAGACGAAATTTATTGGACAGCCTGGTAAAAAAATCGGTTTGTTTTGCTTTTTTAGGTTTATTGAAAAGGAAACTGGAATTTCGGTGCTTCATCGGCCTGAATTGCCTTCCTAACATACACACACACACACGCAAAGCAACACTCCAAAGCATGACAAAAATTCAGCGGCCGATTACTGGTCACCAGCGTCACTGCGGTCACAGAACGGTTCGCCGTCGACGAAGAACGGCCGCAGCCGTTCATCCTCGCGCAGTGTCCGCCGCAGATGGTCCGCCTTGCGCCGGTACTCGTCCTGTATGTTCTCCAGGCGCATCTGCAGGATGTGCTTGTCGCGCTCGAGCTTTTCGCCCTCGGCGATGAACTTCTCGTACTCGGCGTCCTCGAAGTGCTGCTGGAACTTGGACAGGAAGCGACGCAGCGACTGCTCCTCGGTGATCAGATCGTCGCACCGGTTGCGCAGCTCTTCCTCCAGCTTCCGGTAGAAGCGCCGCAGGTCGGCCGTACAGTCGTGGTACAGCTGCATCACCTGGGCCCGGGTCGGGGGCCGCTTCTTGGTGTCGGAACCGAGCCGCAGCAGGTACGGGGCCAGGAAGTCGGCCTGCTGCTGCTTGAGCTGCTCCTCGCGGGCTTTGATCGCCTCGTACTTGGCCAGCCGCAGCTGACGCGCTTCCTCGTTGCGCAGCGGATCGAACAGGCTGCTGGTTAGTTTCGGCGAATCGGTCTGCTTCCGGCGCTCGCTGAGCAGCGTGTCGATCTCGACCACCCGGCGACAGAAGGCGCGCGCTGACCGCTCCTCGGCCTTCAGCTGGGCTTTCAGTAGCAGAAACAGATCCAACTGCGTCGGCTGCGGGTCCCACGGGTTGGACTGCGTGTGTTCGGAGGAGGTTAGAAAGTGGCCATTCCGGTGTGTCCCTCTCTCTACGAAGTACTTACGATGTAGCCCGTGGTGCAGTTGGGATCGTACGGCACCTCTTCACCCATTTCGGACTTTGGTGGCTTGACGAACTCGCGGGTCGAAGCGGTGATGCAGTCTTCGCCGTAGTGGAACTGCAGCCGGATTTTGTTGGCCTCAATGATGCAGTTGCGGATGGCAATGTCTTCGACCGGGACCTTGGCCGGGTTTTGATGGAACTTCTCCGTAATGTGCTGGAGGAAGCGTAACGTTTAAAGGGAATTATTTAAGGATAAAAAAGGGGTTTTGAGTAAACGTTAAACCTGTTACCACCATAAGGGATAGCTTAGCAAAGACACCGAAGCTTTGAAAGATTTCAAAAACATCAGTAAGTGTGTCTGGAATAAAGTACGCCATCGCCATCTGGTGGTCGGTCGGTGGTCGGTACGGAACTTCGCTATGGGAAGGATGCCAAAAAGGGTCTCCAACGTCAGAGGCCACTACTTGGACTTTAAGGACAATTCAGGACCTTTCGGTGACTATTGTTTTACACATTTCTAGATGAAGTTGCACCGTAAATAATCCGATTGCTCTTTGTCGCGAGTGCTTACCGTCAGTTTGCTCGGTTCCTTCGTCACGGGGTCCTTCGGGATGTTGCGGAACTCTCGGTAGTAGAGCCTGAGGCATAAAAAGGATACAATGTATAGGCGCACCAGAAAGCGAATTCCCCGATACGTACAGATCTTCCCGCTTGTCGTAGTGCTCCTTGATGGAGGAAGTGTGATAGACGAGCGTCTTGAGGGCATCGAAACGGTACTGGTGGTAGAACCTGAGTTCGTAGTCTCTCGCGCCGGCCCCATCGCTGCTCGCCTCATCAGCCGGCGGACAGCCTTTCCGATGGAGCAGCGATCGCAGACAGTCCGAGCGGCCTTTCGCGAACCGTTCCTCCGTCGCGTTGGCTCGATAATCGATGCGTACCAGCGTCAGCAGATCGTCCCTGTTGGCGTACCACTCCCAGCGCGTGATCGGGCTGCCCTCGTAATCGAGCCGCTCGTACGTCGTCAACCGGCGGACCAGCCCGATGAGGTTCCGGTAGGGCGCGAACCGCTCGTAGATTGCCTTCTTGAAGTAGATCACTTTGGCGCCGTCCGGGAAGCGGCGCTCGAAATCGGTCCACGACACGTTGAGGGACCGCACCCAGGAGGTGGGCATGTCCAGGTGCTTCTCGCGCTCGATCTCCTCCTCCGTGGCCAGCGGTTCCTGGTCCTCGGGCACGGTGCAGTCCTCGCGCAGTTCGTACGGCTCGCCCGGCAAAAAGTGTTCCCAGTCAGCGCCAATCGCAAAGTCCCAGCGCAGCTGACCCAGCCCTTCGCCCGGGGGCTGCTTGTTGACGTAGTAGTTGTGCTGGTTCCAGACGCTCTCGATGGCCAGATAGTCTGGCGAGGACACCTCGTGCCGGAAACCGGTGGCTGGCTCGATGAAGAACGCGCTCGGGGGCTGCAGGGCGGGTTCGCCGGTGTTCGGGTCGGTGGTCAGCTCGCGGTAGCCGGGTTTGTAGCACCACGGGGCGTTGTGCAGGACCGCGACCCACGCGTGCACCCGGTGGCCGCGTTTCGCGTCGTCCGGGGGTTGCTCCTGGCGCTCGAGCTCCGCCCGTTCCGAGGCATCGCGGGACGCCTCTTCGGCCCGCACTTTGGCCACCTTCTCGTCCTCGATGTTGAGGAGGTACTGGCTGCGCAGATCGGGCGGCTGGCGCAGCTGGTACTTGTTGGCCGGGGCCGGCGGATCCTCGTCGTCGCTGTCCTTAAAGGCGAAATAAGAACAGTAACAATACTGTCAGCAGTTTCTAAAGCCTATTAAAAATTGTACCCATTTCTGTTTAAAACTAATGACCCTATTTCAGCAACATGATAATTTTGTTTTAATATGACCACCTATTTAAACAACATGGTCCATCGATTGGAGGCTACAATGAGTGCGAGTGTGTGGCCGAAGATGGGCCTATCAAAAGCAGAAATCATTACATTAGGACTAATCATTGAAGGATATGGAGAGACACACAGTTTACAATGACTCCGTATAATTCAGTCTAAACGATCAAACATTGTGACGCCGGAAGTAACTCGGAGAAAGGTCGCCCTGATTTTGAAAAACCCGAATTCTGGAATTGACTGATATTTATAGTTAGAAATGTCATAATTAGCATTCTATGAAATGTGTTGTGCACTTTCGATTTCGAAAGCTAATATCAATCAAGAATAATTAGTAAGAATAATAGAACGAAAGGAGAATGTGTTCGTTGGACGCTCAGGTCAAAAGCTCAACGTGGTCAGGTTCCGTTCTGACATTCGAAACGATTAATTTAGCTCAATCGATTGGTTCTTTGGACATAAAAGCATAACTAGCAATTGCCCGTTCAAATATAACTTAAGTGTAGTGTGGCCTACGATCGGTAGCTCAGCAGTAAAAGCTATTCAAAACAATGGGAACAATATCTGGAAACTCAGAGGCGATATTGCCAAAAGGAAATTCAAACAATGTTACTGCAGAGATAGTTCATCTTCGAGGAAGACACATTGAAGGACTGGTTGGTGATAAAATTAGTGATAAATGGTGAAGATTATTTTTCCGCAGCTTGCTTTTAAGTACAAATCAAGTTGAGTTCTAGAAGTTCAGTAGAATTAATTTAGCTTGCGAATTTGCCTAGAAAATTCCTGAATTTTATTTCATCGAAAAGTATTGAGATTCCTCCAAGACTTTATTTCTCAAACATTTTTATACTTTTCATACACCTCGAAACATTGGCCGACACGAGAATGATGATATTTTTTTAAAAACCATGTTCAAAATAACAACATTAAAAAATGGAGGCCCTCAAAAGCCTTTCTGCCGTGGTGCCTTGGTTGGAACAAAAGACCCGGCGGGGTTCGATCAGGGTTCGTTGGCCCCGCGTTACCAGCTCTGGTCATTAACCGTCCTCCCCCCGAGCACCCGATACGGTCCCGTTTGCCCACTTCGGTGGACGAATAAGCGGAATTCGGAATGAGCGGACAAAAAAACGCAGGCCACGCAGGACTCGCCGCAGGAGTCCTTTTGTCCTTTCGGCCGGCCACACGGTTTGCCGATTTCGCGGTTTTTTTTCCACTTCGCTTTTTAATTCGGTCACTCATCCTGCAGCGGCCGGCCGGCCAGGTGTTGCGCATATGTTGCTAATGTGGCCGCAATGCTGGCTTGTGTTTTCTCGCTTCCTCGGTTTCTGCGGATCGCGACGCAGCCGCGTGAAAGTGAGAGGCGGGCGGAGAGAGAGCTGAGACGGGGAGACCCACACAAAACACAAATTAACCGATGGCACACCGTCGCCTTGGTCTTGGCCGCGCGCGGTTGATGGATAAATGCCACTTTTGCGCCGACGCTGCCGGCGGGGAAGGCCGGGGTGCCGTCGGGGCCGGGGAGGACAGGTCAAATTTCCATCTTCAATTAGGAGACGAACCCTTGCGTTCTGGGGCGTTCGGGGTCGTCATCGTCGTCGGCGTGGTTGCAGTCGCAATGGGTAGCAACTGCCGCGAAACCTCACCAAGCGGCCGGATGTCGCATTGCGCGAAATTTTGGACGGAAAACGGGGCGCAAAAAAAAATGAGCTGCATCCTTCCACGGTGCGGTCGGTGGCAGGAAGTGGTGGCCGATGAAGAAGAAGCCCACAAAATGGGGACGCATCGCTGCGATTTTTTCCGTGTTTTTTTTTTGTAAGCCGATTTCATTTACACGCCAAGCCCCGAACATCCGGCGGCGGTGGTTCGGCGGTTCAGGAGCGCGGACAATGTAGCGGCAGCAGCAGCAGCTGGTAACATGATGCACAGGCCGCACTGCACTTTCCGTGTCCCCGCGCGGGCGCGCGCGAGAACGCAGCGGAAAGGATGTGGAAATTTAAGACGGGCCCGAGGAGCCTTAGCACTGCCGCGGCCGGTGTTCGCTTTTGTGTCCGTCCGCCGGATCATCCGTCGGCGAAAAAGGGGTTTGGCGAGAAGCAGGAATCGGCCTCAGGATATCGGCATCACTTCACGGAGCGGGGAACAAAAAGCGGGACCGGGACATCGGATCGAAAGATGATCGAGCGAAGTGGATCAAGATTCAATGACGCGAACGAAACGTGTTACGAAAAGCTAATAAATTGTGGCGCATTAGGCCGCTAATGATTGTAATCACAGTGAATTTAGGCTACAGTTTTGATGCATAATAATAGGGCCACCAACGGCAGGATATAAAATGTAATAAAGTCGGGCTATCAAGTGGAATTGATTTTTAAAATTCCTTTTATTCATTGTGAAGATAACTTTATTAGTGTTTTATTGCTAAAATGACGACCAACCAAGATAAGTTGCCAGGAAGATGGAAAAAGAATTGGAGAATTAAATGAAGAGTATGAAGCGAATAATGATTGACGAAAAATAACAATCTGAACTTAGAGAAACTTAAAACAATCAATGTAATATCATATGCTAACATGTTGCGAACTAGAAACTACGAAAAACTAAGAGAAACTAGGAAAGTGAAACTCAAAATCGCGCACTTTTTCGATGTCTACATGAAGCATTGATGAATAGATGAGTATTAAATCAATCAACGATGAAATCAATACACCAAAACCCAACTTAATACAGTAATTATAGAACTTACCTCATCTTCCTGCGGCACGAAAGGACACGCAACGCGCTGCTGGTCGTTGTTGACCACTTCCCGTGTCGCGTAACCGGAAACGACGCAGGCGGCGAACCCGTTGCCGATCAGAAAGCTGCACAGCAGGGTGGCCAGCTCGAAGCTGTTCGCACGGCGACACTGCAGCACCGCATCCGGTGACACCAGGCTCGTGGGCTGCAACGGAACAACAAGCAACGGTCAATGAGTTTTCCAATGAAAAGGCGAGGCGGCAAAAGTTACACGAAACAAAGGCCGATAGCCGATATCCGTTTTCCCTTTCCCTGTTTTCGGAATTTACTCGTTCGCGTACGGGATCCAATTTTTGGTGGACCGAGGGAAAAACTGGAAAAAGGGAAACCGAACGGCCGTCCGGTGCGAAGGTGCGTTCCGATTTGACTCGTTGCGTTGCGAATTCGATTTCGTTGGAGCAATTTTGCTGTTTTTGCCCAAAAAGGCAAGCCCATGGCGGCTGACCGTCTCGAGAAAATGGCCCCACACACCGGAGGGGATCCATTAAGGGCCGGGGGGGCACCGAGTGGGGTGCTGATGAGAAGCCTTTCGAGCCGGGCAAGGGTTTTTTTTCGATGCCCGTCAATTTGCCCGCACTCGCCCGCCGATGCTGGCCTCATGTGGCTGCCCTTGGACGGCTATGCTGCCACACACACTTGACATCAATCGTGCGAGACGGGCAAGGGACGGGCACGGGTCCGGCGTCCTCACGGGACGAGAAAGCCAATTCCGTGGGGCATCTTATCACACCGAAAGAAAGCATTCGGGAAAGCCATCGAATCGAAAAGACCGCAGGACCAAGATAGGCCACCGGCCCGGCACCGGCACCAGCAGCAGCAGCAGCAGCAGCATAATGCACGGTGGCACGGCGTGACGAACGATCCCCGCACCGGAGCCGGAATCGAGATGATGAACGGATGTGCCGGCTAGAGGTGAAGGTGCAGCGTGAAAAAAAGAAAACAAAACACTGAAAGGTCTCACTGCCCCGAACGGATTACTCCGGATTGATATTCCGCCGGAGATTTGTTGGCTGGCGGAGGACCACCATCGCCGCCGTCGTGTGATGAGATTGAATCTCGCAGCATAAAGCAAAAGAAAAAAAAAACCCGAGCGAAAAATATCACAATTCATAAGGTGTCGGTGGCTGAGCGAACTGAAGGTGGATCACTTTAGAAACGGCCGAAATCGATTCGCCGTCAATCGAAGGCTGTTCAACGGAGGATTTAACCAGCATCGACGTCTGGAAACCCGATTTTTGAATAAGATTGGAGATTTTGGGTCGATCACCAAGTACTAAGTGTCAATTGTGAAGCCATTTTGTGGAACATTTCGATGTTTAGTTGAAATATTAGATTCGTCCATATTTTCGGGCATTTTGATGAGTGGATGAATTGAGATTGGACTCAACGAAGCATGGAGTCACTAATCAAGCAGCATTTTGGTTTCTGAAATTCGGAAAGAATGTCTAACTCAATACGAAACAGCTCCCCTACGGCATAAAGGTGTTCCACCACAAAACGGGACCCTCTCGTGAAAATAATGGAACACACGGCGAAAACCACGGCGGCCCTTCCCGATGGCGATAGCGTGTGGGCCATTTCGGGTAGGCCCCTTCCCTCTTGACGCACAAGTATGACGAAATCAGAATCCTGAACACGCCGGCGAGTCGGCGAAAGGATAAGAGCCAGGGACTGGGACGCCACCGTCGTCGTCGTCGTCGTCGCTGACGGTTCCAATCCACCAACGAGCGATTGGTGCGAATTACCGAATCGAATCCCTCTGTCCGCTCCCAGGCCACCCCAAGGCTTGGGGTACCATTTTTCCAGATTTCGGCCGACGCTCCGGAGGCCAAGGTGGTTCTTAGATAAATTGAAAGACGCATACGCACGCATCGCTTGCGTACGGAACCCGAAAGATGGGGCCCATTGAGACATTGGCAGAGCGAGTGATTGGATGATTGGTGTTTGCGAAAATGAGACTTTGCTGGCTGGCGAAAGAAAAGGGAAACAGTACGACCGGAAAGTACGGCCAAAACATCCCAAAAACTATTCGGAAACTACGAGCGGAGACGGGCCAAAGACGAACTGTCGCAAAGAAGGGGAGCAAAAAGGAACGGCGGCAAAGAAGGGGAGCATAGAAAGCATCCCAAACAAAACCAGAAAAAAGGAAGGAATCACGAAACGACATCACTCAAGAGAACATACGGCCCGGGGTGCGAGCCTAACAGAATGAAAGATTGCTTCGGCCACCCCGTCGATCCTTTGGAGCACTCGCAACACTAACGTGTCCCCCGGTGAGGGTCCCGAGAGCCGCTGACTTATGGCCGGTTGCCGTTCGATCCATCAACCGAGCGGCCCGGATCCCCCGCTTTCGGGGGGTCGGGAGGGAAATCGAAAATGAAACACTACCCAAGGTAATTGCAATCGCACGGTCTCATGCGTCGAATGTGTCCGGGACGGCAAGGATTCGGGCTGCAGAACACTCACCTCCCCCAAGGGGGCTGCTACACACGGCGGACCGGAAGGAAACCACAACCCGAGTGCGGGAGAAACCGGGCCGCTCCAAGCCATCCAAATCGACGGGGAGCTTTTATCGAGCCGTATGGCTTAAAGTTCTACACCCGATAGTTGTTTAGTTTTTGACTAAACACCAATGGAACAGAGCCTTGGCTTATGTCCGGATTTTTTGTGCACGGCCCGCGAAATAGGCCAAAAAAATGCGCAAAGGCGAATTGGAAAGCGCAACATGAATGGCGAATAGAGTTACAATTACATAACTGGGTGTAAGGTAACACAAGATAGGAATATTTTTTACACTAAACCATTTCAAACATGAGACTCGTTCAGTGCGTGAGTCCGTTCAGTGAACTCTGTCAGTGCGAGACATTAAATAAAATAATTTTTATGGAAATACAGCTTTATTTGTTGTTGCAAATGGTGAAAAAATAATAAACCAGTTGCTAATTGTTTTTTGGCACAATGATATTGATATTAAGTTTTCTTTAAGATCTTTTATTTGTTCAGCGATGCTTAAATTTGTGGCTCGTCCATAGATCATCCGGTAGATCATCCGGTGAGTTGGCAAGCGAACGATGCCAGTTCTAACCCTGACAAGTACATCAACTTGAGAGCAAAACTTTAAGTTGGTACTTAGTACGGCTCTGCCCGTTCATAAAAGATATGATAAATAAAATAAAGGATGCTTGAATGTTGTATTTCAACTAAACTGTCAATAACTTCAAAACAAAAATCGGGCAATGAACATCAAATAGAACTTCTTGTTGATCCAAAACATTTCGACAATTTAAAGTAACATCTTTATAAATTCAAATGTATTGTAGGTAAAAATACATTTAAATTTTAAACGCACTCTCCATTGAGGCCATCCCTAGCCAAGCCACAAAGATTGCCCCAAAAAGGTGCACCACCAGAAGCTTAAATCAATACCCGAGTGCTTCCTGAGCGGGCTGCAGAGTTGCGGGAAGGAACGAGCGCAGCATAAAGTAGACGTGAGCCCGGGGACCAACATAAAACAGAACCAAACATTGCGAATGGTCAGTAACCTGCCGGAATGCCGAAAAGCCCACCGACCCCGGAAGCCTTCGGACGGGACGCAGCCGTCGAGAAACAATCGTAAACAAAACTACGGACGCAAAAGAAAAGGAGAATTAAATCTTAAGCCAGCCGGGGAGATGGCGAAGAGACCGGCACCGAATGCCGGTGCCGGTGTGTTTTGTTGTTTCACTTGCTCCCGTTTTATTTTCGGGCCACTTCACGTGGCCGGTGTTGGAAAAATTTAAATTCCATCTTCCCACGCCACACCGGTCGGGCCAGGGCCACGGCCCGGAGCAGGATCAAGCAAGGATCCCCGGCTCGACGGTTCCCATCGTTTGCGGTGCATCGTTTTTCTGTGCCAAGGCCGTGACCGCCAGGTCGGTGGTCGCATGGTGCATCACTTTCTCCGACGGGACCGTTGGTCGGTGTATGTGTGTGTGTCTGTGTGTCGGTACGTGCCGAACGACTCCAACACAACAGAAGTTTAATTTTATTTTTATTTTGTTTTTCACCGCCAGGAAGAGAGAGAGCGAGATCGCACGCGGGGCACCGGAAACTCCTATTTACTTCGGTCCGGGAAGGACACACACAACCACAAAGCTGTGATGCGGGAGTATTGGTACCGTCGTCCACCCACCGTCACCCAGCAAATGGCAAAAACTCGACTCGGAAAGTTGAAAAAGAGAAAGAAAAGTGGCCAAACAAGTTTGAAGATAAGGAGCTTTCTTTTTATTTCATTTTCCACCGGCTTTTCCGTTCGATTCGTCTCACTCCGTCCGCTCTCTGTCTTGCTCTGTTGGTGGGGTTTGTTTTTCCTGGGTTTTCTTTTTGTGGACAAAACCCGCTTCGAAGCAACAAGTGACAAATCGTTGGCGGCATTTGCGTTCCGAACCAGCGCTTATGGACCGGAGCATCCTTTCCGATCGGTTCAGAACACGAACACTAGTATGTGTGTGTGTGTGTGTGTGGTTCAGGGGGGCCTTTCGTTCAAAGCTTGGAAATGAACAGACGAACATTAACGTCACAAACCCCGGTTCCTGGTTTGTTTGCTGCGTTGTAAGCGGCACGCAAAGCCCGCCAATAACACGGCGATCAGTGTTGGGGATTTTATCACTCGAAAGGACCCAACAAAAAAACCGGGGCGAGGGGCCCTATTAAATCCCAACCCGGCCCCAAGTCGTTGGCACTCACTTGCCACATAATTGTTATGAACATCGTTCGCTAAACGGACGACGGAAATAAAAAACGAAGGATTTTGCTCACCTCGCGATAATCCTCCCGACCCCGCCGCGTTAAGGATCACACAGCCACACACCGGAACACGGAGGACTACCTCCAGGAGTTGCCCGGGATTGCAATAATAAATTTATGCTCTCTCACTCACTCTCTCTTTCTCGCTTTCTGTAAGCCAACCCGACACCCGACGCTGATGCTGTACCGGGTAATGCCGGTGTTAAGTGGATAAATCACAACCGACCGACCGACAACAATTCGCCCGCCCTCCACCGGGGTCCTTGGGCCACCGCTCGGCACATGGCAACCACCCAAAAAAAGAAAAGAACCAGCAAAATGGGGAAAAACGAATGAAATAAAACGGAATACACCCATAAACCCGGTGGAGTAAGTCCGGCCGGCGAGCAGCTCCGCGTCGCCCCGTTCGGCACCGGTCACGGATCATTGCATCATCGTTTTTACAACTCTCCAGCTCTCTCGCTTTCTCACTCACTCTCACACACACACACAGCGGCTCTCTTTCTCGCTCGCCGGCTTTTGATAGCTCAATGATAGTAGTAAAATCGCATTTGTGAATGAAAATCAACTTCCCTTTTACTACTGTCCCTTCTTTGCCCCTGGGCCCCAGGCGGGGCCAGGGCGGGGTGGTGGCCATTCCGATTCCGCTCGGGTTTATGGGCCACACACACTTCGTCTGGTCGGTCCGTTGGTCGGTCCGTCGGTCGTTCGTTTGTTCGGGTCCCCCACAAAGTGTTTATTTATGTGCTTATGCTAAAAGTGCACAAAAAGAATGGCCAAAGAGAGTGACCGAGCCGAGAGCGAGAGAGAGAGAGAGACACGGCACAAAAGGATTGAAGAATTGGCAACATGACACTCGAGGGAATCGGACACTCGGAGAGACCTCCTCCGTAGCGCGGCGGAACCAAAACAGAGAACCGGCCAGCAACGAAAAAATAAAGGGAAATCAAATCGTAAACGAGATAAGCACCTGTCAAAGGAGCAAGAGAGAGAGAGAGGCGGTGGCCAAAGGCAGAGGGACGTCGGCGCGCGCCAAAACGATGTGCTAAGAACGGGAGATAAAAATGGAAATAAATATAAAAATGGAAATAAAATTATATCCACCACCGCCCGCCGTCCGCCGTCTCCGGCGGTGGGTGGCCACTATGTTTCTGTTTTGGTTTTTTTTGCTCTCTCACTTTGGCCTCCCATTTGCCACCCACCACCCGCTACAGGGCCACCCATACACACACTCACAGACCAGACTAGAGCCAGACTTGGGGAAGGGAATGACCTGTTTTGTGACCTGCTTTTACGATCCTCAGGTTGTCTCTCGGGCAGCCCCTTCTCTCTCTCTCTCTTTCTCTCTCTGTGTGTGGTGTGTGCCAGGAGTGTAGTGGCCACGTGGTAGTGGCCCCGTTTCTCGGCCACGCTGCAACTTCCTTTTGCTCCTTCTTCTTCTGCTTCTTCCGGTCGTCCTTGTCATCGTTTGTTTTTCCGGCTTTGTCCCGGCCCTAAGGACGCAGGGCCGGACGGCGGGAACGGTGAGAAGCAGAGCAGAGGAGCTTAGCGTAAAGAGCGTCTCGAGCGGTGAGGAAATAAAAGAAAACCCATTTCCAGACACATAAAACCTGGCCCCGGCGTTCTCGGCACACACAGACACACAACGAGTCGAAGTCGGTTTTCGGGCTGCCAGAGATGTCTTCGGGCTCCTCGGGCTCCCCCCGTTCCGAGCTTCGTCCCGGGACCGGCCTCGTTGGGCGTCGTTCATTCATGGAAACTTTTCTCCGCCGCTCCTCAAGAAGGTACGCCTCCGGAACGTCTGTCGGTCCCGTTCCGTGTTTGATTTCTTTCGTAAACTTGTGGCCCGGTTTCAGGTCGGTCGGGGCGAGTCGTAACCTTCCTCAACTTGCCGACTAGCGGCAAGGTGGTTTCTTTCCGGTTTCCTTTTGGCTTCCGTCCTGCGGAATGGCGCGCAGGACTTGACGATGGCTCGTCGAATCGTCGGCAATCCTGTGACCCAATCGTGGCCTGGACTGCTGAGTGGCTCAAATCGCTTCAACTGATTGCTGACTTTGGACGAAGAAGTAGCTGCTCTTTAAAGTTCCAATCCGTGGCGCTTTAGGATGCAATTGTGAAACTGAAAGTCGGCTTTGGATTGCTCGACGGCCGGCAGTTGGTGGTTGCCAGAGAACCCAGACAATAACAGACCCCACAGAGAACCCACTGTCACTCGGCACCAATGACTCAGGAGTAAGTGCCAGCTTAAGACGGACGCTAGTCGGGCTAGCGAACGGAAGAAGAATGGGCCTTGCCAAGGGGGGTTGCGAGTGAGCGACGAAGTACAAAGACGACCCAGCCTCTGGTCTGCCTGCTCAAGTCTTCGCCTTCGCCACCCCCCCAGGGGGAAGCATCTTCGTGGCCGAGAAAAGTGAAAAGAAAATGATTTATTGTTTGTGGGTTAATAAAAATCAAACTCCAGCGCTGGCCGTGTGTGTGTGTGCTCCAAGGAGTGGCTGGGACGTAGCTATCGGGTGGAATGGGCAGGACAAAGTTGAACAAAACGCCGTAAGAAGATTTAAGAAGAGAGAATCGGAGCGGGTCGACAAAGACGCTCGGCAAAGATGTGCAACTTTTTCCGTTTTCGGCAACATCTTCTTCGGTGGGGAGGACGGTGCCCCCACCACACCCACCCCATCACCACCCACCAGCCGGGTCCCTGCCGGGTGACGATAAGCATGATGATAATAATGATAAACGGTTATGTTCGGCCGTTCGGCGTCCTTCGTCGCTCTGTTCCGTTCGCAACCGGTTTAATGGGCTGTTGTTGCCATTGTTCTGCCGGCTTGGTGGGGCGTCCAGGCCTGCGCACCCTGGCGAGCGGGGCGAATGGACCTCCGAGCCGGGCCCCCGGGAGACGATTGAGATGCGTAATTAATAAGCAAGTAATTATGATATTTATTTGATTGCTCGTCCCCAGGTCGATCGGTTGGCTGGGTGGGTGGGTTGTGCTGGACGTGAAGGAAGGACGAAAGGGAGTGAATCGCTCTTGCGAGATGCACCGCCCGGTGGCGGGTGGGACGCTCGCAGGTCCTTGGTGTCTCGGGCTCCTCGGGCAGGAAGACGGATTAGGATGGGATTATTTTCACTTGTCGGATACGAGTTCCGGATGCCACCACACGCACACACACACACACACACACGGGGACGTGCTGTTGGTGGCGGTGCAACAAGTGGCCGCTTTCGGTGCAAGGTGGGTGGCGATCTGATGGGGCGTCAGGGGCGACATTATATAGTACATCAGTCGCCGTCGTCGGCGTCGGTGTCGAGCCACAATCAGCTCGCTATCAACAGCATCATTATCGTCATTAGGCGGTTGGCATCGGTTTATGTTTGCAGAGCATGCGAAACGGGAAATATTTCCGATTCGTGACCAAACACTGGGACAGTGTTATGGTTTGTGCAATGATTGTTGAATCGTCGGAATGCACCAAAATTAGCGGTTTGGTCTACTCTCAAAATGTCCATACACAATCTTCAGCCATTCAAGGAATCTTCAGGCCACTTGGAATAAGCCCTCAAAGAAGACAGTAAAACCATCTTAACTTCAAACAATCGAACCAAAGTGATGTTATCGAAACTATTACTGTGCCCGTTTGAAGGCGCTTGGTTTGTAAAAGTTTTCAGCTAAGAACATAAGTTATCCACAAACAACTATTATCCAAACATTGTTCGAATTAATATTGTGCTTATGTCTCTTTTAACAATTCCATTAAAAAGAATAACTTGAATACTTTGTGTACAATATATTCAAGATTTTTGATCAAATACCAATTGTAGTATAAACGATGAACACACAATACATGCTTTTAGAATGCTTTAATGTAAGATCAATTAAATCAATCAATCAAAAACTGCTTTGAACCGCTTCGAGAAAAACGTATTTTTATGTGGAACATGTTACTGACTCATCTAAGACCGTAGGAGGAATGTGCCGAACTATTTGTTGTTCCTCTCCGCAAGTGTCCAATGAGAGTTTCATTTCTTTTTTTTTAAGACCAGCGTTTAACGTGAAGAAATCCCAGTCATTAAATCACCCTCGCCCGACTCGTCAACGAAAGGGAAGTTACGCAGCTCCGGCAAGGGTTGTTAACGCCCGACGCAATCAGCGATGCACATAAATTTTCGGCTCGCCCGACACTCGACACTCCGATCCACGGCGATTGGCGAAGTTAAAGCGGAGTGCCCTTCGGTGTGTATCCATTCCGCCACGGGAAACCGGAAGCGGCATCCTACTCCTAGTGCCCACACACACACAGGCGGGCGCGCGCCAAGGGCACAAGTTTGTCTTCGCATTCCCGGTGCCACGGGGATGCAACTGGTGGCCCTCGTATCGGCGAGGTCGGTCGCGTGCTCGCGTGAGGAATGTGCATGTGCGCAAACTATTCGCCAACTCTCCAACATCATCATCATCATCATCATCGTCGCCGTCATCCTTTTGGCGGCCGTTTGTTGATTGGAACAGTGGAAACACAACACAGCACCCGATCGGCTGTCGGCGGTGGCCACATATCTGCTTCTCGTCTCGCCACACAACACTTTGGTGTCGCCCGGCATGATGTTGCTGATGGGGCGCAGCCAGTTGGGAAGTCGATTGACGCGTGTTCGTCCGACAGATCCGCCGTCCTTACTCCCCGGGAATGTCCCGCATTTTGGGCGCGAAAGTAGGGAATGCGTTCGCTTTTTCGGGAAGGGAATTGTTGGGAGGCCAACACTAAAAACCCGTTGGAATGCGCCCGCAACTGCATGCCGAACGTGGTTCTAAAAGTGAGCGAGTTAATTGTTTAATGGATGGGAATGTATGTGAACCATTGTGGAACTGAAAGAAAGCATTTGAAAGAAAAAAAAGCAACCCTGGTTCGACGGATCGTCCTGGAATGTAGAGATATTTTAATGTTAACTTAAGTTATTTGTGCAAGAGTTTTTATACTCACTCCGTTAATTAAGAAATCCTTTTCCAAAACGGTATGCGGTACCATTTTATTGACCACTGAGAGGTCACAAGGGTACAGCAGCGGTTCAGGAGCTGGCATGCAGTATGTTGGACAGTTTAATTTCACACCGTGGACCTGGCTGACGCATGTGAAGGGCATAATGCAGCGACGCACCGGTGCACGCATTCTGACCATTTCCGAGAAGCCGTTTCCTTCTGGCGCTCGGCGAGCCTTCAGCGCGTTCGTCAATCAAAACGCACTGCACCGGCCACCGGCGGTCACCTGAAACGTCAATCCCGGGATCAAATTACCATCGGCCAGCCGGCCAGCCAATTCTGGGCCGTTGCGGACTTCACCATCGAGCAAACGGGTGACCTGCCAAACGTGTCCTCCAAGTTGTGGCCACCATAATCTGCCGGTTTTTTTTTGTTGGTTTTATTTCACTGCATTTTCTGTGTCCCCGAAGAGACCGAACTACGGAATGCAGCCAAGGAACCAAATGGAAGGAACAAAATACGAAAACGACAGTAACCTGGTCACGCGGAGTGCACGCGCAACGTTCGGCTTGCCAAATGTTGGACTTCGCATTTTTCTTTCCGCGGGCGAGAATCCAGAACACGGTGGACATATTGGACGCAGCACGAAAGGTGTGTACCTCGGGCACGGCTCGGAGCAGATTGTGTCGAACGTAGCGTTTCTTTTTCAAGGTGGAACATCCTTAGGCTGCCAGAACTGCGAGGTATTGAAGGGTGATTTTCTCATTCGCATAAGAATTCCAGTTCGTTGGGGCCAGCTGTTGTTAGGTGATCCATCTTTGACGCTTCGTCGCTTGTTTTGAACCCTTTTTCGGGATGGTCCGTCGTCGACGCGGATGTCGGCGACTTTCGGTGCCGGCCAGCGCCAATGTTTGTGGCCAATGTACGTGGAACGGGACCAACGTGTTCGTCCCTTGCAAACTCAAACCTCCGTGTCTAGGGAGCTTTCTTTCGGAGCACCTCGGACACAGTTGGTTCCGCAGTCGCTGCTCGTTTCGCGATTCGTGTTGTTTGTCAAGGATCAAAAACCGTTTACCTCGTCTGTTGCAAATTCTTGGGGCCTAGCGTATCGAGCGTTTAGCCGGAAAGGGTGCGTTCTATCAGTGTTCGCTGGATTCAATAGAATGTGGATTTCATCAGGTTTTTTAAGGTCCATTATAGTATTTGTTAATCATCTTTATTATTTTATCTTTCATTTTAAAAATAAATATAGATTGTGAAGATCAGGGAGACAAGCCAAAGAATAGAACAGAAAGAAGTGGATGTTAACAAATTATGTGTGGTTGAACGATTAAAACCTACATTAGATTTGCATCGAGGTGCGTAGTAAATATTTTATGAAACAAATGGAACAGGATCCGACCATACTCTCCGAATGGTCACTAGATCCAAACGACCTAGTAGAGAGCCACCCAGCCCGTGCCGAGTCCGTGTAACTGACCGTCTCGTTCGGCTCTATCACATTGTAAACCATCGATCCTTTGGTCAGCATCCTTCCAAGGGCACCATTCGGGCAGCCAAAAACCTGGCTGGCTGGCTGATTGGTGCGTGCGTGTCTTCATTCATCCGCCGAAACGAGCCACTATTGGCATCGCCAAATCGCACCGAACCGGTCCACGGAACGGCGCTTGTCAAACGCGAGCGTAATGAGCGAGCGTCCGGGAATCGGCGTCATTACCGAATCTTCCCAAAAGCCACGGCATTACGTTCGCTCGGACGCGCGAACCCTTTCCGAGATCGTTCCGAGGCAATCGAAGGGGGCTGGGACCGTCGGGGATGTCAGGCACCATCACCGTCTCCGGGCGACAGCTGTTCCCGGCGTAACGGCCAACGACAGTAGCCGGCGAGCGAGTGACGAATGCATAATTTGAAGCCCTGGCGTGGATCCTGGCGTGTAGAATCCGTGTGGCTGGATGAACCCTTGTGCGGGACGTTCTGTTCCTTACGTTGAGCCACGCCGGTTTTTGTTTTGTACGCCGGCCGGCCGGCCAGCGAAGAAGAAGACGCCTCTCTCTCTCGGGGCTGGTAGCTCTACTTTCGACCAGCGATGGAACCACATCGATGGGACACGCGATTAAATTGCATTAAACCGTTTAATTGCGACGTAATTGATGTCAAGTACGCACCGAAACAAGATTTGTCGCCATCGCAGGGTAGCGCAAGTAATTGGCTTCCCTTGCCTTGGCCCCCGGGGGGAGTCGCGAGTTTTGGATTCAATTTTTAACCCCAGCACCGGTGGCCCTGGGCCCTGGGCCGGGAGTAGCGTGATAAAATGGGACCTCAGTGTGGGGATATCGGTGGCCGCAGGGGGTCCCCCCTACAGCCGGCCGGCCGGCTGGCAAACCGCTGTTCGCTTATTTTAATTTATAATGCCCAACAAGGCGACCGGCCGGGCGTCGTCGTCACGCGGCCGTGATGTTGGCGAATTCCGTGCCGCGAACGCGTCTATGTTTGTCACCCTCGTGGGACCCATCTACCCCCCCCCCCCCCGCCCCCCCAGCGGACCCTTTGGCCCGGTCGATTAGTTAGATAAAAACGTGAGTTGTTATCGTGCGCCCTGTGCGCGGTGATACGTCTTGCGTTCCACTTTCTACACATCCTTCCGTCGTCCGCCGGCGGTTGGACAGGGAATGGCCCTCGAGTGGAATTCGTGCGTAGCAGCGAAAATGTCGCAAGATGTCGAACGGCCCTGTGGGACCCAACACGCTCCGCGGAGCGCGTGTAAGGCGCATTTCGTTTCGTCCGTGTCCGTGCGACGGGTAGAGCGGATCTCGCCAGAATGTTGGCGCCGGCTGACGCGCCCAACCGCGTTCCAGCCGTTAAGCCCTCGTGTACCGGACCACGGGCGTCCGTGTCCTGCCACTGACTGACGGAGGGCTCCGAAAATGGTTTTGCGTGACAGAAGCGTATTTTGTGTGGCAACGGTGGGCCCCAGTCGGTCCTGTGGTCCTGTGGACTGGTGTTTGAAGTCAAATAGTGCAATAGACGGGAACTGATGGACTAGCTGGTGGTGGCTTAGGTGATAGCGTTCTTCGCTGTAGCCCCGATGATCGCCGGTTCACGGATCACGTCCAGATCGATCAACTGTTAAACTAACCACAAATAACAACTCTTTCAACAATTTATGTTAGTAGCAATAGATGGCTTCTTGCTAATTGCTAGAGTAGCGAAAAATCGTTATTTTTATCGCTCCGAAGCACCCGTACAACATTAACATCAGCAGTCTCCGTCTAATTAACTGACTCCCGACTGTAAGAGGCCGCTGTCCGGGGCGCACCAGGCCAGCAGCTGGTCCTGGCCCACGGACCCTCTCGCGCGGCTTATCGTTCCCGCCGATCGACAGCCACAAAATGTGTTTATTATGCAACGCGAGCGTGAGGCTCGCGCCATAAAATCGCAAACTGCACATCAAAAGCCGTAAAGTAAATGGCAGATAAACGATTCCGCACGAACATCGACGGTGCTGAAGCCGGAAGATAGTGCAAGGTGTGTGCGGCTGTACGCTATTTTGTGGGGCACTGTGTTCGCGTGTTTTTTTTTGTTCTGCCCTGCACCCAGGTGATCCTTGCTTGAGAGGGAGCCGGGTTGTGCCGGGATGATTCAGAACGCGCGATGAAGGATGCCTTCTTCTCGACCGTTTTTATGTCCCCCCTCCCGGTTGGCCCGAGTTGCAACCGATCGGCGGGGTCGTAAACTGCGTGCGTCTGTGGCTGACCGCGGCCCAAACAGATCCCGGCGGCGTCGTTCTCGATCCCGCCGCGAAGGAGTTGCCGAGCGAAATTTGATTTGTGCGGTTTCCGGTTTTATTATCACCCCCCCGCGGACCCGGTCGGAACGATCCCGATCGGCCGCGATGGAACCGTGCCAGAAAGTGCCGCATCGCGTAAAAAAAGAAAGTTTAGCGATTTCCGAAATTCAATTTGTTCCTGCCAACGGAGCGGTTTTACGCCCCGGGACGCCGCCACCGACAGCCCCCGCCAGGCTGTGTGTTGCCCCGTTTACGGCCGGCACGGCGAGCTGGCCGACGTTTTATCGTTTTCGATGATTTTCGATTTGCGCATCTTCGGAGGACACTGTTTTATTTTCATCTCAGGGTTTTTGGGTGGATCGAAAATGGACGACCGGCAGGCGCTAGGCGGCCCGTTTGGGGGAGTTAATTATTTCAGGTATTTTAACTGTCCTCATGTTGATGGACATGGCCCATCGCAAGGCTAATAAAGGCAGTTTAAAAATATGAAATATCCTTAAAAAGATATTGTATCCAAACGGAGCGATTGAAGTGTTCGTTTTTGTTAAGTTTTGGCCATGAAATTCTTCAACCATTTTTTGTGGACTTCAAATGAAGTAAGGAACCCAAGAACCGGTCCCCCCGTCTGGGTCGATCACCGGCACCGGTCGCGGTCTGTCTGAGCTTGTGGTCAGCGATTTTTTGGTCCCTCCCACGGAGAGCCACTGCCGCCGTCGTCGCCGCCGAAAGTCGTAAAGCATAATTCGCAGCATTTCGGTTTCGCTGCTCGGTCCGTCCAAACGCCCGAACGCCCGGTACGAGTCGATCGCCGTCAAAACGGCGTGCGAAATGGTCGATTTTATGTTGTCCGCCGAACCCGGTTTCGGATTGCGGCGATGGCGAAGATTATGAGGAAAGATGGCGTGGCGGGGGCCACCAAAAACAGTTTGGTAATAAAGTTGGTTTTATGGCCATTTCTAGCGCGGCTCACTGTGAACCGTAGCCGGCTGCCGTAGACATCCACTGGCCACTGGTTGGTTGATTGCCTCCCGGCTGGACGGGAACTGGTCACTTCATCTGCTGTTGTTGTTGTTGTTGTTGTTGGGTACCGGTCGGCCTCCTGGCCATTCCCATTGACTATTTGTTTTTGCTGATCCATGAGAAAACGGGCGCCCTGTGCGCGCCCCGGTTTCGTCCGCGTTCGCGTAATGGCCTTTTGATCCCGATGCCGTCTTACATATTAATAAGATTTTTTTCGCTTTGTTTCCGGACCCCCGGACCTCGAAGGGGTCCTAATCCTCAAACTGTCCACTGAACCGCGCACCCCGGCGCATTGTTTCCCGGGACCGGTCGGTCGGTCGGTCGAAGTTTTTCTTTTCTTCCAAGGTAAAATGGCCACCGGTGGCTTCCGAGTGCTTTGAGTTGTTTTGTAATTGTCCCAAAACAGTTGCAATTGTCTTCGGGGTCTGGTCCAAGGACTGGTGCTGGTCACTGGTCCGAAGCGCACCCTTTTATGCCCGGACCGCTGTCCGGACGCGCCGCGCCGTTCTTTTACCGGACAATCAGTCATCGAAGTTATGGTGATCCTTTCTGTTGGTGTTCCTGGTTGCGCCGGCCCCCGGAACCGGAACTCGGAAACCCGTTCCCCACGGAGGGAACCCGTTCGGAGGAGCATTTAAATCTTAATAAATGCCCAGTTAATTGATATTTGAAAGAATAAGATGATGGCGAGACGGCGAAGGCAGAGTGGCCGGAAGAACAATCCTGGACGCTGGCTCTCGGTTTTTTTATCACCACTTTTTGGAGGTAATCAACGAGAAAAAGTCCGCTTTTCGGAGGAAGCTTCGTTTGTTTTTGTTCCTTTCTTAAACGGCCCCGTAACGGCGCACCTGGACCTGGCCCGGTCCCGGTCGGGAGTGATAAATGATTGACGAGTGACTGGCGGTGGCTAATGTAACGGTCAAAATCGGGGCGCTTTCGGGGCTTGCGAATGGGTTGGGCAAGTTTTGACAATTCCGACAGTGTTGCTGTCCGAAATCCTCTGGGAGGATGTTTATGGTACCTTTCATTCGTAGATATTATCCTAAAAATTGGATTAACTACTTCCACATGACACGGACGCCTGCTGCAAGTGTGCATTGCAGCATTGCAATGGAGACAAATAATAAGGGAACGACAAACGGCGTCGCTGACGGACATCACGCCTAGATGACGACGATTTCTTTGCACGGCGTCGCTTCGCTGGCGTCGTCCGCGTTGGGCGGAGAATATTTACGATCGGGCACTGGATCGAGCCTTGCCGACGCCGGATTACCCGGGCAGTGCATCATCATTTGCATCGCCCAGCCAGTCAATCGCGCCCATTGATCGCAGCCGTAGCCATAACCGACCCGGCCGGGTCGTCTGCACAATTAGATCGTCCAATCGGGTCGATTATTTACGAGCCCAGCTGGGGAAGCAGGAGCTGCTGCCGGATCCCACCAAGGACCAGTGCGGCAATTGAGCGTGAAATCATTTCGCAAACCGTTCGCACCGCGACGGCCGGCCATAAAATGGCCGTTTAGGCGAGCGGTGCTCGATCAACAACGGAGACATTGTCCTCGCAGTGCGTCGCGCAGCCCGCAGATGAAGGATGCGATGCGCTCGATGTTTATGCTGGCGAGCCGAACCCGCCGAGCAATGGACAGAAAAATGTATGTAAATGGAGATTTATTGAAATCGCATTTTTCGGTGGCCCTCGCTGGTAGGGCAGCCTTTGGGAGCAGCCTTTGGGAGATTTTGTGTGCCTTTTTTGTCCCGAAGCCACACGCAATGCAGCGGCACTGGAGGCGCATCTAACCGACAAATTTGCCTTCGAGCGACCATTTTTCACCGGCAAATGGTCGTTAAAAAGGGCATCGTTCCGCTGCGCTGCGGCAAGAATTCATCATCCGAGGCCGAGTCCTAAGCGCGAGGGTCAAACTCGAGGGCAGAAGGAGTAGTGCCACTACTGGCAGCTGAATACCAGTTGGGTAAGAAAAAGGGAGTCTCAGTCTCCCTGCGGCAGCGTGGTCAGGTGTGGCCGTTTAAAGTGTGACCCACTTCCATTCCCGGTGCGTGATATGTGCAGCTGCCCGTGGTCAGTCCGTGGCCAGTATTCTGCGAAACATTCTTAGCGAGCAAAACTTGCTTTCTGACTAAATGTAAATCCGCAATCGATATTGGAAATAATAGAATATTAATACAAAAAATATGTTACATTAATCTGTGTCAATCGTCGACTCGACTGAATCCTTTCAACTCCTTAACGGCCTTTCCAAAACCAACGTTCGTCGATTAAATCCCTCAAACAGGACTAAAGCTCTCGAGCTCTCGAGCAAACACTCCGCAGTCGCTCGCGATTCCGGTCGGCGACGGAAGTGATAATGATGACAAGGATAATCTGTAAAGTAAACTTCTTCCAGCGAGACGAGAGAAAGGCCGGGCCGCGCTGCAACATAATCATAACTCACCCGATCGCTCCGTGGACAGCGACCATGGAGCGGTGGCAAGATCTGATGGGTTGGATATCTTCTTTCTGCCTTCTTTCGGTGCATTACCTTGCCCGGCCGTTCGGATCGAACCGATTAATGTGCGACGGATGACGGAATTTTGGGAGCGCTGGGAAAGACACCGGACCGGAGACCACCCGAAAATGCTCTGGCCGGTGTTTTTCGGTGGCTTCCAATCTGCTGCTGCTGCTGCTGCTGCAGCGGACCGGAAGCGCCGAAAGCGGCAGCATGGCCGCCCGTCGAACGATGCGGTCAACTGAGCGCACCGTGCTGCGGTTCGCCGTCTTCCTGTGTGTGTGTGTGACGACGACGACGGCGGCGGTGCATTTGGTATCTGTTTTCATTATTGCCCCCGCTCGCCGTTACTATTATTTTTATTATTACCATTTTTGCTTGTTTGCAGAGGGTCGCTCTTATGCGAGTGCCGTCGCCGCGGCCGCCACCGCCGCCGCCCCATCGGCAGCGGATGGAAACATAATCCCGTCGGCCGCCCGGCAGGTAAAACGGAAATCATCGACCCGAGAAGAGAAGAGTGGGAAGCCGAAAACTTTAGCATTTCGCGTGCGTGCGGCTTCGCTAAATGCACGGCTTCGATCACGGCTGCGGCTGTTGCGCCTTTCTTTCCCCGTTTTTTCGAGGCTTATGCTCTCGTTTTTTTTCTCTCGCTCGGTTCCTTTGGCCGTCAGGGTCGCCACGGAAAGATGGCCCGCGTTGCAAGTGGCCCGCGGTTGCTGCTAATATTTTGCAGACTGATTTGAACAGGTGCAGGTTCGGCGTGGGGAGCGCAAATTTATGAAGGGCTTATAGTGCGCCATTATGTACAGTATACACTCGTTTTCTTATGCTGCACCGATGGCATATGCTGGCCGGCCACGAAAGCCACGAACTTCGCCCGCGTCACATATGGACGATAAGGAAGCCGGCGGGCGGGCGGCAGGCTGGTGGCGGATCGCCACAGCATCTGTGCAGCAGGCTGGGCCGATTTGGGCCGTTTGAAGCCACGATAATTGTGCAATAAGCGGGAATTCAAATCATGCAGCGAATTAAAATGTCGTTTTTACCGCAACAGGAAGCTGCGTAATGATTTAAGATCATAATCATGCGCTGAGCTCTCAGGGCGGTAAAGAGCGCCTTACGATACACTGTTTACGATCGTTTTATGCGCGTCTCGTTTAGTGCTTCTTTTTCATAAAGCCAACACTGCGGTCAGCGCGTCCCGAGACTTGTCAATCGGTAGTTTTGTGGCACAATTGATTTTGAGCTACCGTCAAACTGTCCTTCACGGGCCATTATGGAATGTTTTAGTGGATCAATGTTCAATGCTCATCTTGAATTAACTTACCGTAAAATTAGCTATCGACAAAGGTTTTTTGACATTAATTACTTAGTGTTAGAAGTGATTACTCTGTAATTAAAGATGGCTTATTGTTTCATTGAACAGCGATCATATGCTGCGCAATCCTTTTTCTTGAGTTCAGATGAAGAAGCCCCAAAATGGCATCCCATTTCTTGCTGATAAAAGTGAAATAATGCATAAATCCGCGAAATTGGTCTTGATTGATTGGTTACAGCAGCAGTAGCAGCAGCCGAGGCGTCCTGTTCCAGGTCGTGGTGACCGACGTGCCACGACGTGTCCTGCCATAAAACCCTGCCTAAGAAGCTACGATCTGTACATTCCGGTACAAGGTATCGATTCTTGGCGCCCTTCCGAAACCTTTATCGACGCCTCGATCTGATCGATCGAATTAATTAAAAGTTCTTTCCGCGGAAAAACTCCCAACCAGCGCCCGGCGGTGGGAGTTGCAATTTACAACCATTTACATACCGTAATGGAGAATTTACGATCATTGCCACCGAGTGGCATGCGCCCAATTAAAGGTAGAGTCCCTTTTCGTGGCTCACCGAATGCTCGATAACATCGCACTTGCTGATTACCGCCAATCAATTGCGTATCAAACGGTACAACCCGCAACATAAACCACCGGGAACCCGTTCCACCGGGCAGGCGTGCGGCCGCCCGAGTGTCTTATCAACCGGTGGCGATCGCTAGAATCTGCCGCGAAGCCCGGTCAGCCATCCCCGTCGGTTGACTGATGGTCCACTGACTGTTGCGAGAGCCATCCTATCCTCGAGATAATCTAGCCAAACCCGAAACCGTAATGAACTTGTTTTATCTCGCGAAGGCGGATTAAAACAGGCCACGATTCGAGGGCCGCGGCGCGAGGACTTCTTCTGCTGCTGCGGCGGCTGCTGTAGTACCGCAGTTCCGTAACGATAATGGTTATGGTCTTTACACCAGCACCACGGTGAAGATGGCTTCACCCGGACAGACAGCGCTGCAGCGTATCGAGTGACACCCGAAGCCCGCTTTTCGAAGAGGCTTTCGAAGGAGCCGCACTGTCTCGGCTGGGTGCTCTCCCTTTCCCCCTGTGGCCGTTCCGTCCGGATATGGCACGCCAGAAACTTGACGCACTGTTTGCTTTAATGATGGCCTTATAATATAATAATACGCACCATAAGCCTCCAGCGTGCGCCGGCCACAACGGGTAGGGAAATCATAATAAACGCAACATTATGATTATGATGGCGGCCGATCACCATCGTCCCCGTCGCCGTCGCCGTGGCGCGGGTCAGCGAGGAATCGATAGCGAGGCGCGGGACGTTGGCGTTGCGTTGCGTTGCGTGAACGCTGAACGTTTTCCTTTTCCCTTATGCTCTCCTCCTTATGCTCGAACCGAGATTCGCGCAGCGCGCCCCCCCGAGCCGAGCCCCCCGATAGTGATCTGCGGGCGAACTGCGGGTTTTCTGGTTTTTGACGGATTTTGTGCCCACGGGCCGACCACGGTGCGACCGCAGACCGGGCACGCAGAAAGATGATGTAGTCGCGCCCCCGGGGCCACGGGGTGGCGCATAAGATGCCCTGAGTTATGGTGTAATTTTATAAGAGCAGCCTCTTCCTGCAGTGCCGTGCCGTGCCGGTTTTGTTTTTCGGGATCGAGGTCCTCGCGGCCGGCCACGCCGCCCAACTGTCTCCTCCGGCTCCGGCCCGCCAACCGGACCGGGCGGGCTGGTCAAGCGAGATAATTTAGGCAATTAGTGTTGATGTTGCTGCTGCCGCTGGTGGTGGTGGTGGCGCGCCCATTGGCCCATCGGTGGCTCGAAATCGGCATCGAGTGCGCACTAATCGAACCGGACGGCCCGGTCCGTGGTGTGCCAATGCGCGGTGCGCGCACTTCACATAACCCGGTTCGCCCGGGGGCTGGTTTTGGGGTGCGCTTCCTCGAGAGCCTTTGTTTGCACGACCGTGGCTTACTCCGGTTTTAATCCGGACGGTTCCCGTACGGTGCGGTCCACGCTGCGCAACCCATTTTACTTGCGCACTACACCGAGGAGGGCGATAATTTGATACATTCTATTTAAATTAATTAAACGACGTTTTCACCGTACCGTACAGCGACCGGCGACATTTAGCCACGGAGCCCCTGCCGTGGCCCGAGGTCCACGACGCTAATTAATCGATTATTGAACGGGCACTGCAAATGACTGATTTATGATGCGTACGGCAACATTGTTGCAGCCAAATGATTTGCACCGATTTGGTGCAGCTAGGCCAGAGGCTCGTTCCCAGAGACATTGTAACGCACGCGTTTACGCGGTTCTGCTGCGACCGGTGCGGACTGCGGCGATGGAAGTAGATTCTTTCAAGTCGAACCGTTGTCTACGTAAAGGAAAGATTAACATGTTTTGTGAGTTAAGGATCGATAGAGTTACCGAGGTGAAATATCTGGGAGTAGTTTTGGATGTTGAAATTAAGTTGTGGGCCTCACGTGGCAAATATAAAAAAGTTGCGAAATACCACGCTTTGATCTTTGCGGCTGGTTTTTGTTTCTCGGCAACCAGACACGCTTTCAACGGCTGCAGAGGCTGCAAAATAGAATTATGAGACTAATTTTGGGTTGTGCCCCGTGATCTACTGTCATGCTGGATATTCTACAGTGGATGTCAGTGAGGATCGTGTGCCAAACTGTAATACAGATTTGAATAGAATACATAGATTTGAGACACGCGTGCCTTAATAAGGAAGTGGCGGACTTTCCGTATGAATAGAATTTTTGGTGTCAGTTAGTTCAAAGCAGATAGTTTTTTCTTGTTCTTAAAGGAGGCACACCACATTTACAACCAATGATAACTGGTGGTGTTAACCTTTAACTTTTTTATACAGAGCAATAGAAATCTTCTGTACTCCGGAGAGTGGTACCTCGTTGCCCTGAGTGTCTCGACGATTTCTTCGGCTGGGCAATAAAATACCTCCAAGACTTCTCATCGTCATCAAAAGTGTGATTAAAGCGCGTTTGATGAGTTTATCGTGTTTAGTTTTTGCAACTACACCAGACGGATAAATATTTAATGTTCTTGTCACAGAACTTTTTTTTACCCAGAAGGATTTTTACCCAGAAGCACTTTTAGTTGTTTTAGTTTTAATTAATTAAAAAAAAAAAGGAATCCTATTCTGTAACAAAAGTGGTAATTTTTCCAAAGCTCTGTCGTCTCCTTGGGAACGATTTATGAGGAAGACGTAGGCACGAGCTGTGAAAGTGTCTCAAGCTAAGAGCGACAAGCTATTTGAGCTAACTGAAATAAATGTTCTCTCTGCGGCAGGTGACGTTGACCACCTTAAACAATTAACCGCGCCGCTGTCCTTCTCAGAAGCAATGATGACACAGTCGCCAAAAAAACGCGCCATTAAGACCATATTCTGTGTCCTAAAACACCCTGCACACCCTGAAAATTTCAGCATGTTTCCGAATGTTTACGACGCTGCCTGACCGCTCGAGTGGCGCCGAAAACGGTCGCTCGAAAATTCTAATCAACCCCGAAAAGGACGAAAACAAACGCGAACGGCAATGGTGGGCCCTTAACGGTTCTACACATTCACCCAGCGCCTTCGGTGGGCGCGAGTGCAATAAAACGCATCCATATTGCACCTTTTGGTCTCTGGGTTTGTTGAAGAAGAAAAGCGACTGAATAGACACCCTGCCAAGCGGGGCAACCTTGAAGCTCGCTTTTATGACAGCTTCATCTTTTACGAGCTCCAAGAGTCTGCAGTTACTGTGACCGCTGCAAGGCTCAGCGCTGCTCAGCAGGCTCATAATCGGGTGCGCCACAAGGCGGAACAGCCGCCAAATGCTGTTCCGTCGAACGAAAATCGATTCTTCTCCGTCGTCCTGCAATTCGGCTACCGGGTAGCCGGGCGAGGACTCTTGTCCTTCGTCGGCCCCGGCAACGTTGCGCTCACGCTCGCGGTCTTCACTTTCCGCGGGCAGGAACAGAGGACGGCGCGTGAGGACGTCGGCAAGGTGCCCGGCCGTGGGCACCTTCCACGGCCACTAATCACCTAATGTCCGGACCATCGGGGTCCGGTCCGTGGCGACGGCAAAATAAATTATCTCGTGATAGCGCGGAACGCTAATGTTGTCAGGCGACCGGCCAGCGGTCCATAAATTTCCGTCAGCTCGCGAAATCACGCGAAAGTGTTCAGCGGCGACCCGGCGGCGGCCGAGACCGCGATCCGCGCCGGGCCCGGATCCGGGGGGGCCTCGCGTTCCCCCCCGGTTTTGCGGTTACGCGGCGGAGGGGCGGACCGACCGGCGCTCACTTCTTATCGGGGCCCCGAGAAATTGCGGTCGACGACTGCGGCAGACTGCGGGGAACCCGGCGTGGATTGGGCCCCCGGATTCTTGACGTGTGTCCCGGGGACACGTTTTCGTGCCGCGCCGTACGTGTGACGGCCGGCGGTATCTTATCCACATCGGCTTCGTTTAAATTACAGCGATTCATTTCGATATAATTTTTCATTTCGCTGACTTTGTTGTCGTGGCGCGGCCCGAGCGCTTCGTGCGGATTTCGTGCGGGAAGCCGGCCGGCGAGGAACTTCGCGGTTTGTTCGCATTTTATGTTCGCGGCCCAGCCCGCTGGCCGTGAGGTTGGAGTCCGTCTTCGCTGGCGCACGTTACGAGAGTTTGGCGGTGCCAACAGCAGTTGGGTGCGAATGGCAATTAATTACAGTGTGCTCCGGAGTTTGCCTCGCCGTGACTTAAAATCTTTTTTGCGCCCATATTTGAAGCGTCTAATCGTTGAAAAAGGGAACATTTTGGTTGGAGTTCGTTTTGGGAATTCACTGATGGAATGATGACCATGTTTGAATAATGAGTCAATCCTTTTCCAATTGGTTCGGTTTATGGGTTGAATATTTGAATGACTTCTGAGTTTTAATATCGATTCCTGTTGGTTTATGATCAAGTTTAAGCAACGTATTCAATTAAAAATCATAAATATTATTTGTAACACAAATGATAAAAAGGACATTAACATGATTCGACCTTTTAGAATTCAATAGGTCTTGGTATTTAGTAATTCTTAAATGATATTTTCGTGAAATTTTAAAATCTAATGTTTCCATGAAACGGACGACACAGTGGATCGTAGAATGTGACTTAATGAGCCAATAAATAAATCATGCGACATCCTGCAGAAAACTCGGCACGCACTGTAAAGATTCGTTGGGCCCGGGTTGGTGTGGCGCTTTCTGCTGCGGGCGCGAAACCCATTTTGCCACGGTCCTGGGCCCATTCTCTGGCCGTCCCGGTTGGAAGTTTGTCGCAGACGCGATCGGCCTCATCGCGGACCACGAATTTCGCGTCGCTATGCGGCAGAGAGCAGGGAGCCACGTTGGCCCCCGTCGCCAGCCCGACTCCGATTTCCGACGCTCCGGCCTACGTATCATCTTTGTCGCCGGGCGTCCGCGCGAAAGGCGGCTCCGTTGCGTATCTTACGCGATCTCTTCGCGCGATCAGGCGACGGCGCGACCCTTTGCGCTGCGCTGCTGCTTATGCTCGCTTCGCCTTCCTCTTACATTTCATACATTTTCAGCTGCGTATCGAGTTACACGGCCACGACGACGACGACGACTTCGTCGTTGCCACTGAGCCGCCGTTATAATGAATCCTGTTGACCATTAATTTAATTTAATTCATCTTCACCCGCGCCGATGGAATTCACTTCGAGTGAACCGACCGGGCCGTCGATGATGAACATTTCCTTTATGACATGGGAGAGGGTGGCCTGTAGGTGGGGGGATCGTCATTCCCGCTCGGCCAGTCCGTCAAACCTGCGCCCTGTGGGCCTCACGGAGCCTCTGGGTTCGCCGGCGAGGGATAATTTTTGTGCACCGTATGGCTTCGGTATCTTGTCTCGTTTTTCACATCAACATCGACGTGCTGTGGCCGCTTCTCGCTGTCTCTTAAGCGGACTGAAGGCTGATCACAATCTTTCCCCCCGCCCGCCACCCATTGGCAGTGGCGCCCAACGGAGGAATTCGCGAAGATAGAGTTTGTAACGGAACGGTCAACGCAGATATTTGCAATGACCGCCAACAGAACGGGTTGACAACGGCGGTTCCTGCGAGCCGCGATGGACCAGTTTTGGGCGGTCTTTTTTATATAAACATAACCTTCAAAATGCTCGTTGGGATACCCGATCTTTACTGTTTGCTTGCGATGGCGTGGTTCTGTTGTTCTTTTGCTACAGTCTCACTAGCATTGTAGTTAAGTGGACATAAGCAGAATTGCATTTTTCGTATATCTTTCCTTATAAATCTTAGCACATACCGAGGGCAATGTCTTGAAGAGTAATATTTTTAATACCTATTGTAACTTATCTGAACTTTGCAGTATTTGAAGTACCCCAAAGCAATTAAGTTGTTTCATTGTTCATACATTCCAATGAAACAAGCATAAACCAAGTCCACGTCAACATTAGAAATTCAACCAAAAAATTGTTGATAAGTTCATCAGAACAAGGTAAGATGCTTCCACAGGTAGAATTCATATCTCAGGATAGCAAAGTGTAAATTAACTAACGGTTTGATTCAGAAAACATGACAATTTCATTGAAAATGGAAATGGTCAACAAATGTTCGCAATCGCGGCGAACCGGAAATAGTTCTTTCCTGCAGCTTACAAGTCTGCGGACCTGCAAAATGGATACGATGAACGCTTCTCCGGTGCCTGTCTGAGCCGTGTGGCACAGCACTTTGATCGCCAAAGCGGATTACCAAACGGGAGGCCGTCCATTGACCGCCGGTATGTTGCTCCAAACAGTGTTTTGATGTCTCCCGGCCATGTTTCGCTGACCTTGATTAGCGGGATCGAATGACGCTTCGTTCGACCACATCCGCCACGAACACCGGCCAAGTAAGGAAAGTGATGCGAAAAAGGTATCCCATGGAGATGATTTTGAACTCGAACTTGTCACGCGAATCGAGACCAAGTTGCTCCAGGTAAGTTTCGTCCTTTAGGAGAGCCGGAAAAAGTCCCGCTTTCTTGTGACGAACGAACGAAAAAAAGCCCCCCAAAACCCGTTATCAACTCAATTTACCCAATCGAAGTCGGTCGCCGGTTCGGTCCGGGTGTGTCCTTCCACCAACGGGCGCTGGCTTCCTGCGACTGCGAAGGATGCATGATTTACGGCGAATCGTGGAATGATTTATTGCCGCCCATTTATTTAACCTTTTAGGCGCTAATCCTCCTCGAACGGTGCCGTGTCGGTGCGGTGTGTCCTTACACCGAATGGGTTTGCGTTGCCTTCATCGCGTCCCGCCATCGGACGAGTCCTCCCTGTGCCAGTGCCAACGCCCAGCAATTAGATAGTCAGCTGAAGGCTGAAGGGCTTTGTGACAGTGCGCTGAGAACTGAAATCTCGGTCGAAAGGTTGTAACAACGGGAAGGATAAACAAAATCAAACCAACTGGCTGAATAAAAAAAAAAAAAAAATGGACCAAAGAAAAGGACCAAACAACGGCCCGCGACAGGATGCTTCACCGGTGACTGCCTGACGGCCCAAATCCGTGGTCGGCGACGTTTTTCGGGCTCCGTGAGCTCTGTGAGCGCGCATAAAATCGAGTATTTAATGGTTCCGTGTGTCCTTGGTCGGCGGGGTCCGGTCTACCGGAGGCCCGTTGCCGTGATTGTGCCTCATGCATATTGCACACCGTTGCTTTACGGGACCCCGGGGCTTGCTCATCCTTTATTCCGGTAAGGTTGGGTGGTGTCCTGCGATGTATGCGAGCCGTCGCCGTTTTTTGCTCCTTATTTCCCTCCATTTTAGATTGTTTTATCCTTCCACGCGCTTGGCCCGGAAGGGTTGCGCAGTTCAGTGTGAACCTTCAGCGAGGGGTTGCCATTTCAGGTGATACCTCGCTGCGCCTTGGTTGTTTGTTTTGTGTGAGCGCCTTCTTGGCAATTTCTCGTTCTTGACTCGTCGTTGTTACAGCGTTTTTTTCCCGTTCGCTTCACCCAGTGGTCCTTCCTTAACCCATTTGTTTGTCTTTCCACTTCCACCTTTCGTAGGCCTTCCACGGGATGCAATTATCCTTGAGGTGAAACTGCAGATTCATTGCCCCGCAGCGGTGTGTGTGTTTGTTTCCCTTTCTTTTCCATCTACCGATGCTTCGTTACGCTCTGCCGAGCGATCCGCGGTTCGTTCGTCTTCGCTCGATTTGTTTGCCAACTGACTCCACGGCGTGAGCCTCCCGGTGCGCCGATCCGGGACGATGCGCCAAATTGACAAATGGAATAAATATTCATATTAGCTTGGCGAGGACGATTTAGAAACCTTTCGGGCGCACCCGATGCATCGAAGCGTTAAGACGCACCGAAGCCCATGCCGGCGGAGATGCGACGTGGCAACCTATTTATTAAATCGCCGTAATCGCGGCCACCAAACGGAGGGGCCCAAAATGTGACATTTATGCGTTATTAATTACGCGAAGATCTATTTTTCACGTGTCGCGCACGCTGAGCCTGGCGGCCACGGGCGCCGAAAGCCGGAATGATGGATGCCAAGGCAAACCGACACGAAATGGTCAATTAAAAGGTAACATAACACCTCTGATTAGCGAGCGATTGTTCCAGGGACCCCGGTTCCCAGGATGATGTTGATTCAATATTTCACGTTAGTCGAGTGATTTATGTCGCTATGTGTGCCCTTGTAATGCAACATACCGTGACAAGAGACTCAATTATTGGGACTTTTTATGTGCATTCAATTGCAAAGCTATGTCAATAGCGTAACAAATGAAATTCGAATAAAACTCCCCAAAAAAGACTGTTATTGCTGCGATTGGTTCGCGATTGAGATAAGTCAATAATAAGTCATGAGAAAACTATAACATAAAGGCTTCATAAGATTAAACACAACGTTACAAGGATCATGATGAAATAATAAAAAAAAACAAAGTAAGTTTAGTAAACAAACTAATCGAGAAGAAGTTAAAACCCAATCATAAAATTGTATCAAGTTCCATTCTATGAAGGAGCTTAACGCCTCCATTTATTTGGCTTTCTATCTAAACAGAAGCATCACTACAAAAAAACTCACCCAGAAGCAAAGTCATTCAAACAATTATTCCATTGCTTTTAATGAGTCCCAATTGGTTAATCTAAATTCTTTCTCTCATTTCATTCAATCATACTCATAAATAATGAAAAAGTTTGTGTGCGTACGCATAATCACACCTATTTCGACTCACGTATCTCCTCAGGAGGAATATTTATTCCAAAGCCTACATAAATAGGCTTTTTTCAAGGAAGACAAAATAAGAAACCGAGTAATAGGCATCAATTGGAAGAAATACTATTAATATTATGGAATTTAAGGTTGTCTTTAAAATGCTGTCACAACTCAACTGTGCTAGTAGTACTAATAAGTAGCTGATGGCTGATCGTTGAACGAAAAACACTTAAAAGAGCACGAATCAATACCAAAGTCCACGGGGGCGGGGAATCCCGTTTGATGTGTAGCTTTGGCTGATGCTTTCAACTCAACTGCGTCCGGGGATGAAAACAGGATTTTTTGCTCCATTTTCCAAGACATCGGTAACCTAATACCGTCCGCCTACGGAAGACACCGACACCCCAATCTGGGCAACTGGGCAACACCCAGCCACGCCGAGCTCTGGCCAAGAGGACGACAATTTGTGTGCGTGTGTGTGTGTGTGTATGTGGCAACCAAACGTCATTTCCCGTTGAGGATAGCCGCCTGATGGACGCATATGACATTCATCGGAATGGATCAAAGACCCACTCCCGCAGTCCATTGCAAAATCGCGGACAAGATGTGCGATATGATGCGCCCCGTAGCGACATTGGACATCGTTCGGAGGAGCATCGGTCGTTTAGCTACAAACCCCAATATGCGCTGGCGAACCGACCAAAACGCACCGACCGGTGCACCATGATCCTTTGATGAACTCTCTTACGCACGCAAGTCGCAAAGCTCGCTGGCACCGTGGCGTGTCCACATTCAGCCCAAGGCCACGGCTGGCACTGAGCGAGCGTGGAGCAAGGACGAAACGAGCGTTGAAAAAACCGGCGCACGGCTTATCATCGCCATTTGCGGCGTATGTCGGAAGCGCTCCACGACGGAACAAATGCAACCTTCAACCTCAACTCCATTACGGTCGCCGTCATCGTCGGCTGAGCTACGCTATCGATGGAACGGTTTCTTTTCCCTTTTTCGGCCGTGGTCGATCGTCGACCATTTTTCTAATCACCCTCTCGGTGTCGTGACGTCAATAGGCCCGTGTCCAGTGCGCGTTTATCTCGCTGGATCGGTGGTTCGGTTTCCCAGTTTTTTGCTCCAATCTTCCCGGAGGCCATCTTGTTTGTCGTTTCACTGCTGAGGGTGATAACAATCACACCAGGTCGCCACAGGTCGGTCTAGCAATCCGATGGGCGCGACCGCACCGCCAGTGAAGCGCAACACAATCGTTCCGGACCGTGGCCGCAAGGACATGAGCGTTTCGAGGATGAACCGTTTTAAGCGGCCCCAGGTTCGGCCGGCCACTTGTCCGTACCGATGACAGCAGGCCGCGGCGAGTCAACTTACTGCTGTGCCGATGCACTGCGGTGCCGATGCACTGCGGTGCCGACGGTGCAGTGTCCGTTGCATCCTCTTGGTTCGTCACGGCCCACGGCCACGCATCGATGATGGTTCGCGTTCGCGATGAAATGGTGGGCCTTAATTTTTGCCTAATCGAATCACCTCCGTGATGCAGTCCGCGTGTGCAGCGAACGCAGTCCGCTTGGTTGTGTCCTGTTTTTCCCCAGGATGCGCTTTCGCTCCTTTCGCCGATTTCGGCGACCGATCGTCCGGCGCCACGGGCTCCGGATCATTGTGTCCGTGGCGTGGCAGCATTTTTTTGTTCCGGCCCTAGAGGGTCCTTTTTTCGGGACGTGGCAACTTTGACGCACTTTTTGTGCCGTGTTCTCACGGCCGTTGCAGGCGTGATGCAGCGGGCAATGCACACGCCGCGAGTTCTCACCATCGTTCGCAACGCAGATTCAATTGCAATCGCGCGATGGTTCGAACCGTTTAGGTCCGTCCCCGGAAGCCCCGGAAGGAACAGGTTGTTTGGGAGGAGGAGTTGTGTGCAAATTGATTGATGTTTGGAGGGCGTTTTTTTCGCGCGAGCTCTCGCGTGATGCATCTTGCTGCATTCCTCGGGGGGACCGGCATCGGCATCGTTGCATTTTTGCAAAACGCGGACGACAAGCGGATCGTCACGGTTTTTTGTGGCTTCTCGCGCGAACGCTAAAAGCTGCTGCGACCAAATTGATGACATTATGCGATTATTAGTGTCGTTCGGCACCTCGTTGTCGTTCCGTAGGCTGCCGGGCGAGGCCAGAAAAGTTGACCGGGACACATGTTTCGGGGCGGATCGTACGTATGCTCGTGCGAAGCCGGGTTTGGCGTTGCCTTTTTTTTCGCCATCGTTCCGCGGAAGAACAGGTTTTTTGTGCCGAACCGGTCGGCCGACCAGCATGATGGCCAATCAGAGCCAATTAATTGATTTGTGGGTTGTTGTTAAGCGTGCTAACGATGCTGTAAGTTGATTAGGGTTAGGAAAGGGGGCCTTTTATAGGCGGAGTGTAAAAGTAGTAATCGATTAGTGAGGCTTTCGGACAATTTATGGTCCTTACTGATGCTTTGGGTAATTGAATGTATTTAATTTGAATCGTTTTAAAAGATACTGCTCTTGTTGGTTGCGGCTGCGGATGATTTTTTCTGTTTTGATATTATTAATTTTATGTTCGTCAATGAGATTTGTTCCACCTTTATGGTTCTCTCTTTGATTAGTACTAACCAAGGAAAATTACTGAATAATGGACGACCATTGGCTCTTCGTGGAGATAGATCTCTGCAGAAACGGTTGAGAATATGGCGATCATTCTTAAGAGTGTTTCAAATTTTGAAAAAATGTTATAAATGACTTTATGGTTTTTAGCTATTTTTTTTTATCTTAGAAGAACGAGCCCGGCCGTATTTATAGCTTTTAGCTAGTTGATTTGTACCAATTTGATCTTGATGTCTTGGGGTGATCATCGTCAGTAAAACGTCAAATTTGAAAGATTATCGTACTGCAAAGTCTGCTACTGGAATCGAATATTGAATACCGGTTAAAGGGTCGATTTTGATCAGACATAAGACTTTCAGACGAATGAGCTACGAAAAACAGATCAAATGCCGAGGGAAGCTCCCACCGTAAGGCTTCCAACGATTGGTCAGTGCATCGTTTAGCTTTGTGTAAAGTCTCTTTAAATTAAACTGTCAGATTTTATTCGCGAAACTTACAGAACCTTTCGGTCGCTCCTGCTGTTTACCAAACATAGCCTTTATCCTTTGCGATACGAAAGATTGTTTTAAAATAAAATAACATAGGTTCATAAAACGACCACTGCGTTCCACCGTTCGGTTCCCGCTCACTCCCCCGGCTGCCTTGTCCGGGCACATCCGGTTCGGCGCATAAATTATGCTCGCTCGCTCTCGTCTACAATAAATCGCGTGTGTCTCGTGATTTTCCCGAGTGCCGTGCTTAATTTGAGTTGGTGGTTAGCGAATTTTTTGTGTGTTCTTTTTCGTCCTCCATTTTTCGTCGTAACATTATTATTCATCCCACCGCCACGACGCGCCCACCGTGGTCGCCCTTCCGCGAATTCGCGTGGCCATGTTGCGTGAAATCGAAAACGCGAACCCACGAAGCGAGAGAGAGAGAGTGAGAGAGGAACAGAACCGTGGACCAGGCAACAGAATTATGCAAAAAAGGGGGACTCGACTCGCGCGTCACTTCCAAATCGCTCGCGCTCGAAATGCACCGCGAATTTGGCAACGGCGACCGCGAAGGTCCACACGCGCGCAGACCGTCGGCGGGCGGAAGCATTGCGCTTTTTCCTCATTATCTTTTAACATCGTCCACGGAACGGGACAAGGCGGTCACACCATCGGTCGTCATCCTTCGCCGCGGTTTTGCGGTTCCCGGGCTTCAGTTTGGGGGTCTTGAAGTGGACACCCCCTCCCCCGGCCTCCCAGTGGGCCACCCCAACCACCCTAAATCACCACCCCGCTGCACGCGATGCAACGGTGCATTTCGTCGTCGCGTTGGGTGCGTCACTTGCGCGCTGCACCGGAAAACGAAACGCGCACTTGGCGTAGGACCACCTTTCGTCTTAGCTCTCTCTGCTTCTTCTTCCTCGACACCCGTTCGCCACCACCGGCAATCGCTGGGTAGCATAATTTTTGGACCCCCCCGAGAAACACGGTGGCCCAGGAAACGCGAAGCATTATTTCATTCTGACGGGGTTCGCGTGGAAGGAACGTATGAGGGTCGGCCAGTGGGGGTCGGGTGTTGTGGTCCAGATGCACTTTTTGGCCGTTTTGGGCCGGAACGTTCGTGCCGCGCCAGCCGTTCGGCGTACACAGCGGAGTCAGGTGCACGTCACCTGTAACGTCCCCAAAAAACACCGGAAATTGACCGCGGATGGGAACGGTGGGAAGGAAGCGAGGTAACGTGGAGAGAAAGAGAGAGAGAGAGGGCGAGAAAGTGAAAAAAGCGGGGGAAATCTGTCGAGCGATCAAAAGCGGGACGGGATCGTGGCTACGCGCGCCATCTAGCGGCACTGATAACAACCAGCGCGTTGATCAGAGGGACCCCACGATCGCGATGGAGAGGAGCACTCGTGGGGTGTTGGGGGGAAAACCAAGAGGCGCAAAAAAAGAGGTCGAAAAGAGGGAAAATTTCGCTTAAATTATTTTGCCACTTTTTTCGACACGAATGTAGTTATTATCATTACTTCAGTGCTCCTCCCGTCCGCGGCAAACATTCGCCATTCTTTTCTCTCTCTCTGTAAGGTTGCACCTTAATGTGTGTGTCTCCTTCTCTGTCTTTCTGTCACAATATGCCGCTTATCTGTTGCTGACGTAGCGCTTCAGTAATTTTGGTTGCGTTTTTATAGTTCGTTTTCGGTTCCTGGAGTTTATATTAGTTTGCTTGGCCACCCTCTCTCTTTCTCTTTGTCTCTCTCTCTGTCTGTTCGCGGATCCTCGGAGTGCGCTGAGACCACCACCACACGGCACACACGGGGAGTCTTCCCGTCAGGAGTCGTTGCGGAACCGCGACGGTTCCGCGACGTTTACCACGAAGGACACGGGCAGCATCGGAGCAGCATAAATGGGGCGGCGGACTTCGGCGGACGGTGGCGATTCGCACGGGAAAAAAGCTGCCCCACGCACCACGCGCTACGGGCACGCTAATGAGCGAATTGCGCACGGACGCCGGACGAACCACCGGACCGCGTCGAATTGCCGGCCCGTCGTCCGCCCGTTCGCCCTTTTGATTGGCGAACTGGACGGCGGCATTGGCGCGCAGCATATTTTGGAGGCCCCCTCATTCTCGACCCACAACACGCAGCATACACCTGGAGCGTGCACCGCCACGGAGTAACGGGCAAAACAAACGCGAAAAATTCGCCAAAGGGTCGCTAGAACGGGTGGCGCGCCAAATAATGCGCCGTAAAGTAATTATGCTGTCATTCGACGGCGCTGGCGCATTGCTGCATTCGCGCCCAACATCATCATCATCATCATCAGCGCCGTGGATATTTATTGCACCGAACACACACACACACGAGATCATTAGCTGACGATCGCGAACAATTTAAACGCGATCCTTTGCAACACACACACACATGGTGCGGAAACAATGGGTCCGAGGCGGAAGAATGCTGATCGGAAGGCCGCGAACCAACGGTGTTAACGGCGCTGTCCGACATCGTCTTAGCTCTCAGCGTAATGTTTTACAACGCGCCGGAACAGTGTTTTTCGCGCCACATAATTACAGTGCCCTCGGGCGAGGTGACGAACGTGCGCATAGTTCGCATAGTTTTATGCTGAACAAAATGGGCCAGTTTTTTGCCCTCCTGGTGCTGTTGTAAAACAATTTGCAGCACAAACGCGGATGTAATGAGGATGTAATGAACGGTTTGACGCGCGTGTAGCATCATTATGTTTACTAATCGTAGCGAGCATGGTTTAAGAGCAAAAGGTATTTGGAAAACAATCAATGTTAGTGTTTAATCGTAATTTATAATTTCATGTTTTTTGACGAGGCAAAAACGAAAGTAATTCGATACCATACGGGAAGATCTTGAATGCGAAAACACTCTAAGCCGACCATCTACCATCTTCAATTGAAGGTAGGTCAAGTAGAAGTCGTCAAATAAGAGTAAAGAGTAATAGTCCCAAGACAAGCATTGTTTTACTTGACGAATTTCTAAGGACGTTGTAGAGCTTTCAAAAATGTCAAATACAACTAAAACGACAATTAAACTAGATGAAACGGGTTCGTCAATTTTTCATTAAAATTTCCAATTCTTCCCTATTAAAACTCAGTAAAATGAATCGGGAACGATTCTTAGAACCACGTTGGGACATCTTAATAATCAATTTCGACGAGGTGGTTGCATAAAAAATCTGACTTTCTTGATGTAGTTAGTAGCTATCGTTATTGGTTTCGGCAGCTCATAGTATGCCACACCGTTCTGGGTTCTGGGAAACACTCTTCTGCCAAAGCGAACCGCATCTGACGCCGCGTGGATCACTTTTCTACGACTTTTTTTTACAACAACAAGCAAGACGGGAAGATATATGGGAATTATCCAACCATTGGAGAGCACGAGAGACTTTGTAGGACCATGGCTTTTTATTGAAAGCGGCTTTGGCTACGAAAATTTGCTTATAAGCTGTCACATCATGGTTAATGCCATATGTATCTATTGCATAATGTGTCCATTCTTCCGAACCTGCTTTCGTGTGAATGTTCCAGCCCGAGTAGATCACTAAGCCTGCGTAAGACAAACATTCTGGTATTGCCGAACAAGGATGTGGACTTGCTGTAACCCTACAAGAGCGTTTTGTATGAAAATGAAATAGCCAAAGAGGGTAATAGCTCCGAACTGTTATATGAAAGCATTCCGTTAAAGAAGAGAACGGATTTTTGTCACTATTTAGTTTCTGTATAGAAATACTTTTAAAAACTGCCACACATTGCTGTTGATATTATTCCTTCCCGATGGAATAACCGTGTCCTTCTATGAACATAAGGACTCCCCGCTTGAAGAATGTGCGCCTTCGTCCTGGCGCTGTTTTTTTCTTCATCGTTTTCGCCACCAATTTCGCTGATTATGCCACGGAAATGGTCGCGTCGGTGGATGGCGGAATTAGCCGAGAGAAGTCGCCGCGAGGGCCATCGCCCTTAGGCACGGTGGCCAACGGGCTGCCAGGAATTGCTGAGCCAGCGTGGAGAAAACGGCGAACGGCAGAAGAAGAAAATCGAGTTCGGAAGGACCTACGGTCTGCAGCATATAGCAAGTGGTGTCCAGCCGTTGGTGGACCGGACATCGCCCAGAGGGTGGGTGCGCCCACCTCTGTGTGTGTGTGTTAAGCAAGGTATGCAGCAGTTCGGCGGCTGAAGATCCTTGCAGCAGCTGCTGCCACCTTCTTCCTTCGAGTGGACCATTTTCTTCGTTCCGCTGCCTCGGTCGGTGGGCAATCTAATGGCCTCTGCAACTCCTCGCCCTCGCCCTCCATACCCGCCCAGCTCACCGGGGGAATTTCTTTCACCCTCTGCGTCACCAGCTCTCCCTCAGTGTCCCGTAGGGGCTTTCCGCGCGCAACACGCGCCACATGACGCGGGCCACATTCGCTGGACAATATGAAAAACCGGACCCCGCGCTACCGTCCCCCCGTTGGTGGTGCGTGGGTGGAAAGGGGTTGCAAAGTGGTAAAAGCGGGCAAAGCGGAAAACTTCGCCTCGCCTTCGCCCTGTTGGCCTTCTTAGCGGTCGGTCGGCGCAGCATCGCGGCCGGCCGCTTTTCCTCGAAAATATTATTATTCCCGTCGACACCGTCACCGCTGGCGCTTTTCCCGGTCGCCGCTTGGCACCGGGTCCTCGTGTCGCAGGACGTCAGTCCCTTTCGGGCCCCTCTCAGCCACAGCAGGTGTCGTGAGTTAGGGGCCGGCGTGTGTGTGTGTGTGTGCCCTCGATTTGTGGGGTGTCCAGCTGCACGCGCACTGGCCTTCTTCAGCTCACCCTCCGTTCCCTCCTTGCTTTCCACTCGGAGCCTCAGTAGCCCCCGAGCCCGCGAGATGTCGATTTTCCCTCACAAGACAAAGATAAAAATAAGACAAAAAAGGCCGTGGAAAACCCAAAGGAAAAATCACCATCCAGTGGGTTGTCGGGGGAAGAGAAAACGAGACGAAAAAATCCACCCCACGAAGGGCACGGAGGGAGTTTTCCACGCGAAGGACCTGCACCGGACGCACCGCGGTTCGCGCATTAAGCGAACGAAAAAAATCTAAACATTCACACAACCGCCCACACCCAACACCCACACACACCAAACACCCACACACACACACACACATATGCACCCAGCAGGCGGTGGCCGCCTTCTGGTGGGAAAAGCGGGACGAAAAACGGACGAAAGAAAATCCTCATTTTCAGCGCGCGCTTTCGGCGTGGCCGCGCATTTTCCTCGGACTCTGGCGTCCGTCGGATGGACACAGCAGGAGGCAGCGAAAGGGAAGTGAGAGAGATAGGAGGCGTGGGAGAGAAGGGAAAATTGACAGGGCCCGGCCCGACCGGGCCGGTGGCAGTGGCGAAAAGGTTTCCTTCATTTGAAAAATGAGGAGCGAAACAAAAACAAAACCCAGGACAAAATTGGGTGGCCCGTGTGCGGTGGGTGGCACACATACGCAGAAGAAAATGGCCTGTCAGCCCGGGTGGGAGGGAGGCTTGGGGTGTAGTGGGTCCGGGCCTCCAGTATGGGCCCAAAAAGGGACCGAGAGCCACGGTGTGGTGGAAAGACACGTACATGTGTGTAAGGATTCCCGCTTTTCCCTGCCCTGTGCCCCCCCTCCGGTTGGGAGGCTTTTATCCCGCCCAGGCATTCCTTCCCACCTTCGCTTCCCACACCCTACGTCCCGTTGCCAGTTCCTTAGCCCGTTTCTTTCCAATTTATCCTTCCTTCACAAATTCACTCCCCGCGCACTCAAGAATTCCTTTTCCGTGGGGCGCGAATCGGGAACGCTGTGTGTGTGCGTGTGTGTGTTTGGCCTCTCGTCCCTCGTCTCCTTGCCTCTGGTGCCTTCGCTTAGTGTCGCTTCGCGTCTGGCGACGGGTTTTTGCGCGTCCTTCCGGCTCGCTGTCCACACGGAGGTCCGGTCGCTGGCTGCTTTGCGTCCCGGAGCGTCGTCCATTCGCTGATTTGATCCCATCTATCCCCCCGTTCGTTCCCCCCCGCACGCGCTCTCTGACCAAACACACCTCCGCCCTAATGGCCTCCAGTCCCCACGCCCACAGTTCCGCAGGACGTGTTATCGGCCTCCGTAACGACGCCGAGGTCCGCTTCTTCCTTGACGACGATCTTGGTCCCCGTCACCTCCGCCACGGGGTTGCCATCCCTCCCCGCACGTGGGGTCCCTTCGCTGAGGTGGAAAATTTCGAGAAAAACTGCGCGAGGAAAAAAGGAAAAACCTACACGACGGACGACGGCCGGACACCGGGAATTTGGCGCCCGCGCGCGCGCGCTTGTCGCTGATTTCAAGACGTCCCCGCCGCCGCCGGCTCCGTATGACGTGCCTCCCTTTGCACGTGTCAGGCGGACCCACCCCCACCCACACCCACCATTATCGTCCCTTTTTTCTTATCGCCAAAATCCGGAACCCTCCAGACGTGCTGGCCGGCCGCTGCGGTACGGTGCACGAGGAACACGAGAAAAATTCACGACATCGACGGCGCTGACGGATCTCGACCCTGCCCCGAGCTCGCTTTTCCGCCCTTCATTTGGTTTTCCCCGCCACTCTCCTTCTCTTTCGTGCGTTCGCGAGGGTGGTGAAACTAACGGGACGAAAAAAAAATTGAGCGAAGCGCGGACGAGCGAAAAAAAAACCTCCTCTACCGTCGTCCAGCCACCGGCAGTGGACAAATGATCCGCAGGGTCAGGAGGGGACACATACGCACACACACACACACACTCGCGCGCGCGGGGATGCTCGCAGTCGGGATGGCAAAATGTGGAAATCTTCTCGCCAGCACCAGCGTCCATCGACATTATCTCGATGAACCCCTCGGGGGGGTCCGGCCACCGTTTACTGATGAGGCTGTCGACGGGGCGAGCAGTGTACAGTGGTTGTCGTTTGACTATGGCCGACAGGACAGGTCAGGTCGATTTGGTAGGAGGTGGTCGAAGTGATGGTTGCGATCAGTTCACTGCTTAAGGTTTGGTTGTAGAAGAAGAATTAAAGTTCGCTTCGAGCATCTCCTCGACACACTCGATTCGATGCAATTTGCGAAGGCGATTTGAGTAGCTTAACCTTTCTCAACCTTTCTTGTCCTTGAATCGCTTCCACCACTCCACGGAGGGTATCAAACTTGTTAAGAAAAGAAGTCTAAGAAAAGTTGTCTAAGAAAATTGTACAGGAACTTGCATATTAAACGACATTCCATAGGAACAAAGAACAGGCAGAGACGTAAAATAGACTGCCAAACACCAGAGCTATTTTGTGTCGGTCAAGCATGACTTAAAGTTGTTAGCTGGAATAGATATTATAGAAAATAAGTGTAAAACTTCTTTACTTCTTCGATACTTATTCAATTTTTGGATAACATAAGTGAAACCAAAATAGAACATTAAAAGAAAAGAACTTGAACACTGCAATGAAAAGAACACTGCATAAAACACACCAAAAGCCGTTTTATGAAACATGCAACAAAGTAGAAAATATGCAAAAATGACTCACTGAATGAAGTTTCACAAGAAATGTATAATTTTGATGCAAAAAACTTTTCATAGTTATATGTAAAAAGAAGTTGAACAATATTAGTGTTAAGTCTTCACGAATTCATCTTCAAAAACATTGTATGCAATTTAACAATTCAGAAACCGTGACACCGAACAAAGTGTGCTAATACTGTGAATCTCCACTGTTAGCTGAGGGAAGAATGACCACCTACCACCCCGGGCACCGTGGCAGGACTCCCGCCAAAAAAGCGGGAGACGATAAACTAGAGGTGGCGCCACAAGGGAGAGCGCGGCAGCGTTGACGGTGAAAATGGTCAAATAAGGTGCCCAGGTCTTGGAGAAAATCGAAGGAAATGAAAAATAGAACGGCGAACACGGGAACTGGGCATGGGAAAACAAGAAGAAAAATTCGGGAAAACCCGGCAGAGGCCCGCCTCGAAGTGGGGCGTCCCGTGCGAGGCGGACGACGACGACGGAGGATAATATACGGCGGTCCGGTCCGGCCCGGTCCGATGTAAATGAGATTTTCGCGTTATTTGCCACCCTCCGGGTCGGGTCTCCCGTTTTCCACCCTCGGCCACCGTCTCGTGCGTGGAAAGCGCCGGAAAAAGGGCTACTTTCGGGTGCGGTGCGTTTTTCTGTTTTTTTTTCGCTCGCTCGCTACAGCCTCGGCTACAGTCTTTCCACACATCCTCTTAAACCGTAATCATTTTTCTTGACCAGCGAGTGTGTGTGTCCCTTCCACCCGAGGGGGTGGACTAGGGACTCCGCGGACCCACCCGGCCGCACCCTTACGGACGAGACGAGAATCGAAATTGGAAAGGCGCAGCAGCAGCGGCGTAAATTGATGCCAAGGGTAGGGAATTCGTCCGAAAACGGAAAATTCGTCCTGCCACCCTTCCGCGGGCGCTGGCGTCATCGCGAAAAACCGGGAAACAAAATGGAAAGGATTCGTACGGATCGATCGATCCCAAAAAGGGGCGAAGAAAAAACGTACACACACACACACGGCCCTGCCGCTTGCCGAACGAATCAATCAGAACGGTCGCCCTCGGAACGAGGCTCCAGAGACTCCCGCAGGACCGTCCTTCCGTCACTTGTCGCAATCGAAACCCCCCCTGCCCCCCGCCCCTCGGGTTGGTAAAAAGGTTACGCCCGGTCCGGCGGAAAGCAAGCCTTGCACTGACTTCGTAATCAGCATCTTGGTTGTGTCGCCTCCTCGAGCAGGACACTGCGAAGGATCCGGATTCGGTGGCTTCGTGGAGATTCGAGGACCCGCATCCGTGCGGCAAGGATGCTCGCCGCGGTCGGTTTAGAGGCGTAGCAAACCGGGGGGTGGAGGGCACTCGCATCGAGCCTTCGCATCGATCACGGTTGACCAACGAAAAAGGATACTTCCCGAAAGGGGCTCAGGGCCATATTTCCGAGCCGGGCCGTGCCGGAAACCGGTCGCGCTGGTAGCGCTCCTTCGGCGACTCGTTGCGCCGTACAATTAATCATTGCCGGGGCTCGGTGGTAATTGAAAGGCTACCTGTGGGCTCGGGATCCTCGGCATCCAGCGCCGTCCGGGTTCTGGTCATCAATTTGATAAATCGCTTCCGGTGGTGGTGCCGAATTTGCAGCCCGTGGAACGGATCGCAACCTCTAAGACAGTTACGCGGCTCTCGCTGGCTTGAAGTGCGGAGTGGCCGACACTGAGAGTAGCATTTGCTCTTCCACAGGAGCGTTTTTATGCCGCAACACATGGGTTAGTAAGTGCCCAAGTAACAAATGCGCCCTCTATGGGCGGTCAACTCAACTTATTAGTCCACTTAGTTCTAACAATCGTTCTAGAGTTAGTATAAAGTTTTGCTATTTTGACCGTAACGTGATTCAACGGAACATCAAGTTCTTCCAATATTCAGTTTGATTTTTTATATGTTTCCGTTAGATTGAAGATCATTGTCCTGGAAGGTTCTAGTATTTCTTCGGCTCCGGTCACCGAGCCATCAGATTGAAGAACCGTTACGCGTACACCGCGCCGCTTCACTGCATACATGTGAACTGCAACTTCTTCGCTCGCTCCCTGCGATCGCTCCACCAAAAAAAGGAACGATTTCGTTCCGTCCGCACGTTTTGGACCCATGCGTGCGTGCGTTCGTGCAAGCGAAAACCGGCGCGTACCCGAAAATCGCTATCAATTCGTCACGAAATTGAATTCCGCACGGTGTGTCACGATCGGGGCACGTTTCACGTCCGGTGGCCGATCCGTCCATCCATCGGGCGGCCGTTCAAAATCGCCACCTTTTTTTTTTTGCTGTTGGTGGAACAAATTCGTTTACTCCAAAATGGGAGTAGTTCACTCGGTACGCCAGTCCGAGGCCAGGCCAGGAGCGCCTTGTCTTTGTGGTCCATTAAGTGCTAGCCGCCCGAAACGGAACTCAGGGGTGCGGGGGCATCCAACCGTCATGTGCCACACACTTCGCCGTGGCCTTGGCCATTCGGTGGGCTGCTCCGGGATATTTCAAACCGCCCGTTCCGTGTGCGTTTGATGTGTGCGCTGAGAAATTGGTCATTTCTTTTACCGCCGCACGTTACGCAATGTGTGCCCCTCGATGCCCGGGCCCCTCGAGCGTGGCGCCGGAGAACGTGTGCCGGGCAAGATGGCTATCCTCTTGGCGCCCATCCATCGGCGTGGGACGTCTTTAAGACGTGACGAGGCACGTGGCGTGGCGTGGCCTGGCGTTTGCTGCGCACAAGTGTCTGTCGCTTTAACTTGCCAGTACGTCTTGCGCTTGCCTCCGTGCTTCGGTGTTGCATTTGGATTTCTTCTTCAACCAACGTCTAGATCTTCAAGAACGGACATAATCTTGCTTTTAAGCCCGATGCTGCACAAAACTTACTTACTTACTTACTTATCCGATGAATTGGATGATGAATTGGATTTACTGATCATAGTTGGACACGGTAAAGTCATTGTAAAACAATTATAAAATGTATATAGTTTTGTTTTATTATATAAATTAAAGTAAAATCATCGAGTAGTGAAACGCGCTGCTTAAGGCGTCTCAATAGACTGGGACTCCGTGGACTCTTTGGTCTCCGTTTTATGTCCACATTCATCAACAGCTGTTTGCCGTTTACCACTTCGTTCGCGGACGTTCGTCATGATGCATCTACCAGCTGACCGCTCAGGACAAGCAGGGGTTGATTGAACGCGAAACAACTCCTCAATCAACTCACGCGAACGGTCCGTGGAAAGCCACATGCAAGGACGAGACAAAGCACTGAACGAAGAACTGCGAACGGACGAAAGGATAACTACGCTCAGCCTGCAGCGCTTCCGTCAAAACACACACACACACGCGGGGAGGTCCCCATGCGCAGTATAAGAAGCCCGGTACTGCGGTACAACACCGGGGCCACGGGAACGGCCAGCCCAATCGGGGTTCGGCGTTGGTCGCGAAAGCTGTAAAATAATACGACGATTATTATTAATTTCAAAATACGATACATTCGCAAAGGGTCTGCGAAGGCGGCAAAGGAGGGTCTAAGCGCGGTGCAAAGTGCGAAAGTGGCAGAACGAGCAGGAAGGTGATACGAAACCCCTTTCACTGGGGCGGGAAAGCTCGGGGAGAAGAAAACGGGTAACAATCCGTCGGTCCCACAGAAACCAAGGGCTCCGCGAGGGCTCGGTTTCGCGATCCGGCGGCCGAGGTAACTATGGGCCTTTCGTTGTGAAAGGATTGTTCATTCAACATAAATTGATAATTAATATAAATAAAAATCCGAATTCTTAGAAACGCCAGACTGAGAAACTTTTGACATTCGTTTTGTTCCATTTCATTTCTTGCTCATTGGAGAAACATTGTAACTTGTTAATTAATAACGTATGTTTTGGTAACTGCTTAAACGTTTTCAATTACGAGTTCATTGTTTCTATTCCTTGATTTACTTTTTGTATGCTTTGTTTCATTTCTAAATCTATTTAAAATGAACCTAGTCCCTATTGATCCATTATTTTTTTTCCAATATTTCAACCCAAGGTTACAGCTATGATTAATCTACAAAAGCAGTGTTATGTTGTCTGCCTGCGTTGATTTAATCGATCGAATCTGCGCTTTCATGGACGGCGGAGCATAATTCCAGTGTTTGTCCATCATTGTCGTCGCCATGTTTTGCGTATCCCGAAGAAAGCCGGGTGTGAACCGCGCCCTCGCACGGCGGCCACCGGACGCCCTCGGTGTGCGCGGAGCCACGGTCTGCGGGTTTGTCGTGCCCGTGAGTCTATTGTTTATTTTTTGTCCCGCTCCCACATCGGAGGTCTGGTCTGACAGTTCGTCACCGACAACTCGCGCAACTCCGCCGCGAATCCGCCCGCGAAACACGGGCTCCTACTTCCCTCGTGTTCTTGTTCCCGAAACGACCCAACATCGCGGGACGCTTCGGAAGCCTCGGGCCGGCCAGCGACCCCCTTGCAGCCTAGCCTGGCTCCCCTGGCATCGGGGGCTGTGGGTTTTGTTTCGCATTTTTTTGTTCCTGCAATTTTCTTCCACCTTTTTTTAGGGGTTCGCCCGCCTGCCAGCCAGCCAGCCATTCGCCGGTCCTGAGGGCGTGAGGGGGTTTGCGATTTGGCTGTTAGCGAGTGGCGTGAGCGACGAACCCCGGGATAGGGTTACAGCAGCAGCAGCAGCAGCAGCAGCGGCGGCGGCGATGGCCGTTACGCGGATTGCGAGTGGCGCGAGCGCGAGCGGTGCGAAGCGCATAAAACTGCAGCATAAAACGAGAGCGCAGCATAATGCGAAAAAACAGGGGGAGCAGCTAGGGGAAAAGTCGCAGATGGTGAGACCGCTCGGCGGGTGAGGTCGCCGGGTGACCCACCCGCGGGTGAGACGCGCGTTCCGCAAGACGCAAGTCGACCCGGCGACCGCATCGCCGCACAGGCGAGAAGCCCCGACGGACGCCATCGCGTAGGGTAGGGCGGGGTGGGGTCCCGGTTGGGCTCGGTCTCACCCCACCCGGGGAAGCGACATACGATGCGGATGTTGACCACCGCCAACCGCCATCCGCCGCCACCGTCGCCGCCGCCGGCGCATAATCGCAACGGACGGGCGGTGGCAGCCATGCGTCACTCGAGCCGCGCGCACTTGGCGCGCTGTGGCGTGCCCCGCCATTTCACCGACCCGCGGCCCGAATATTCCACACCGCATAGACCCCCTCCGAACCGTTCACCCTCATCCAGGGACCCCTCCCTTTCCCACCGCCACGCACGATGACGGCGATCAACGATCGGGCAGGCGGCCTTCTTCTTGCGTGCGCATCGATCGAAAGCCACGATCGACGGAAAAAGAAACATAAATTGATCCTCTCTCTCTCTCTCCCTCTCCTTCGTGGCTCCCTTGGGTGAGAACCGCGAAGCGACAGCGGGATGGATGGCTTTGGAAAGACCAAATTTGCATGCCAAACTGCGCGCCAGACATTGCCGCGACGAAGGACGAGAAACTTTACCGAAAAACCGCCGCCGCCAAACGCCCGCCACCTAATCACCCGGGACACGACGTTTCTCTCTCTCTCTCTTTCGTGGTATCGCTATTACGCTCTCTTTTTTGTGGCAATAGCCCCAGAGGCATCGGCACCGCACACACACACACACGCAACGGCGGCCGCCGAAGGGCCCCCGGCCATAGACGGTGGTCGATTTAGGGACCGCGCATAAAAAGGCAGCATAAAACCTGTCAAAAATGCACCCGTCTCGCGGTGCACGGAAGGAGAAACATGAGCAGCCGAACCAGCCGAGCCAGCCCGGGCCGTTCGTGATTGATCTGATGCCTCGTGACAGTTTGACAGCGCTTTCGACGGTGCGCCAAAACTCGGCCCGAAGATTATCAAACCAAATCCGCTAATTGTACATGCCTACGGTGCACAAGGATGGCGAAGAGATCGGCGGCTCGATGGCCCACGATGGCTCGCTTAGAGGTCTTATCGAACGAAGATGGGATCCCGTTTTTTTTGCATGGGAAATTAGCATGGGCCAGACGTTGGAGTAATTATGTTAACGAAAACTAAGACAGTTTGAAAATTAGTTGAATTATATTAGATACTGTCAGACACCAAGCATTATCTCAGCTACGGGTAGCTGGACAGCCACTTGCATTTTAAAGCATTCGATACGGAAGGTCACACTACGATTAGGTTTTGTGTGATAATATCGGCTCACATTTTCAATTTAAAAAAAATTCAGCCCATGGGTTCATTTGACCCACACGATGGATGATCAACATTGACAAAGAAATAATTATAATAGCAGAACTTGCAAAGTAGAATTTAATTTGAAAACATAAGTTTATCAATCAGAAACAATAACGAGAACCGATTGTCTTCGATTATCGTGCAGTGGTGCATCATGGATTCTTTCTTATCAGTGAAACTATCGAAAAAGAATAGTATTTGAGTATTAGTCGTAGGCACCAACTCGACCCATGTCGTTTTGCAACCAACGTATTTGCATGATTTAGCACCATGAACTCCGTGGACACTGTTTTAGAGCCGATAATGGAGATAAGAGCCGAAACGAAAAATGTGTTGGGGTCTATTGCTAAAAAGAACCATAGTATTGCATAGAGTAGGAATTATTTCAAAGGCAAGGACATAGGTTCAGAAGAATAAACCAAGAATTTTTAGTTCATAAGCTGATTCCAAATATTTTTTGGTAACACTAGTAGTACTGTTGCTAAAAACATTGAATTTCACAATGGAACATAGCAACACCAACTAGATAAACATTGAAATGAAGTAGAACACAAACACTTCAAATACCTCAAATAAGGCAGACTAATTTGGGCAAAAATGTGAAAGCTTAAATAGTTGCTTCGTATTTATAACCTCAATATTTAAATAACTAACACACGCTCTTTTTACACTAGTGTGTAGTGACCTACTTTTTAAATTTGAATATGAGGGATATGCTGTCGTTTGCGTTTGAGTTCATCTACTGGCACTTCTACCATGGACATATAAATGCAAAAGATGACTTTCGAACTCCTCTCGCAAACGACAGACATGTGGAGTCTCTCGTGTAGTGTACAATATTATCGTGATAGAAAGGTGCGTTGAAACCAGTGAATGGTGTGGAAAAAAAACATTTAAAAAATTGAAACAAATTGTAGCTTTTCGTCGATCGATTTAAAGACCATCGAGAAACCCTAGGACTTGCCCCACGGGAGTTGTTCGAGGACAATCAGACAGGTGAAGGACATTAACCACTCCACGGGAACTTTGTTTATCCTGCCGAACACGCCAAAATCCTTTCCACCGGGGGATTTCACGGGGTGTCCATCATTGGTCGGATGGACGCTATTGTCACGTCCCAAAGCGTAACGCAAAAACCCCACGAAAAACCCATCGCTACGGAAAGGATCGCCAAAAAGGACGAATCGCAACGAACGATGTTCGGCGAAAGACGGACGTCAACTCGGTGCGTCGTCGTCGTCGCTTGGCGACCCACCAAAGACGTCCGTCGCAGCATAACTATGCCATCGCTGCCGCCATCGAAGAACGCGTCGCAGGACGAGGCCGCCGCCGCTGCCGTCGAACGCTGGGCTTCGCGCAGACAGCGGACCCGTGGTGGTCATGTCATTAGAGCGCAGAGAAAAATCGATCCCGAAGACGCCGTGTCATGTAGGACCCCCCGCCACCCAACCCACCGGTGGCCGGGCGAACACGACGCTTGATTGCGTTTCTTTTCGAGCAGCTCTCTTATGGTGCTGACCCCAACCTGGAGGCTGGATGAGGTGCAGCACACACACACACACACACACGCGAGGGTGCGCGGCTTGGGCAGTGAAAAATAAAACAAACGGCCGGGTGTCACCGCCATATGGGGTCGACGTGACAGCAAGGCGCACAAGGATATTGGAAGGGCTATTTATGGGCGAGCGAACGGCCGGCCAGCGGCCAGTATCCGGCGCCGCGGGTTGTACGGGTTTTTTTATGCGCCAAACCAAAAGGACGAAGAGAAAAGGGACACGCTGCTGGAACAATCGAATCGAGCTTACGTGGGCAGGAAATGGGACATGGGCGGAACTCTTCCCGCGCGCGCGAGTTTGCGCGGCCCCCCGGGTGGAAGAAAAGCGAAAGAAAAGCCGAGGAAACGCCACGCCGCTGGCCGCGACGGCGATCAGCATCCTTTCTGGCCCTCGGTAGCGGCCGGTTGGGTTTTTGCTTTATTTTAACAAAAAAGGACATGCCACAGTGCGCGTGGGTTAATAAGCCCCCAAGATGAGAGCGCTGTACTTTTTTATTGGTTGTGGTATTACATTTACTATTCGGATTGCCCGTCTGTTCATTGGAAATCCGTTTTACAGCCTTTCCTCAGGGTCGATCAGATACTGAAGAGTGTGGATGATTCTGGGAGTCATTTGGACCTGTTTAAGTGACAGCAAATAAAAGTTTTGAGTCAGTAAATGACAATGCAAGCAATTCAGATGATCCCAGATTCCAAAAAATCATCATCAGAGTGAGTAAGGCCCGAATAAAACCTCCCAAAGTGATTGTAGAAGCAATCGAAGCAATTTTACTCTTGATTCTGTTTTAAAATAGCATAGTCTTCACTTTTTTTAAACATCTGACTTCAATACACAGCATTATTGGAAAGCTTGGAGCCGATCCTTTTCTCTAAAACAGATCTTCTGGACTTATCAACCCATGTACTGCTTCGGGAGCCACGCACATACATCCTACATCTTTATCGGTCCCCGTTCGGTGCGGAAGCCGGAGTCGGGCTCCCCTCTGTTTCACCCGATGCCTCACATGTGTGTGTGTGTGCTGTAAGTGAGAAAAAGGACAAAAGCGCGACCAGCGGCCTTTCGAACACTTCGCGGACTGGGGTAGGACTTGGGCTGTTCCAAGAACATCTCCTGGTGGGCTCCGGGGGCATTCTAATTCGCGCTTCTTCGCCGGACGCGCACGTGTGTGTGAGTACAGCGGAGGGGACGGGGGCAGTTAATGGCCTCGGCACACGCACAACGACACGCACGGCCCAAGGGCCAATAATAAACACACTCGTTGCTTCGCCGATGGTCGCGCCGTAATTGTCTTTCCTTGGCGAGATGGCGCCCGGGAAAAGGGACCCGAATAAAGGACACCCTCCGGTCACACACACACACGTACACACGCTAAGAGGTGTTATGTACGGCGAGGGGATGAAAGTGGCGACCTTATTGGGCCACACTTCGTTTGGCGGATATTGCGCGATCCGAACACACCCCGTGGAGATGGGCTGATGGGCGCCGAGTCGGGTGGCGGACGGTTTAAGGACACGCGCGGTGGGTGGCGGGGCAACAGAATAATGGAAAGGTGAACCCCACACACACACACACTCTGATAAGCAGCCGAATCCACCCGGGTAGAGGAGTCCTTCGTCCTTTCGTCGCGATGGTGGGTCAAACGAGCCGCTCCTCCCGCCGCGGAGGCACGCTATTTCCGTGGCTTTTCCTCATTTTATCTCGCCCCCTCCCCAACTCACCTACCGACCACCCTACCCTCGGTGCCACGTGGGCCGGAGCCTCACGGTTCGGAAAATTATCGGAACGGAACGGACCACGGCGCGTCAGAAGCGACGGCACCGGTGGGTGGCTTGAGGACACGACGGAGGTTGGAAGAGACGGGGGGATAGCGGGGGATGTGGGAAAAGATCAAGCAAATGGAGCAGTCAGCGAGCCAAGGGTGGCCAGCCCCGCGGGTGGGGGTTTGCCGGCTTGCCGGGCTTGACCGCCACCACCGGTAGGGGGCCAGACCACCCCCGTTGGCAATCTCGCGACACGCCAAAGGAAAATGCCATCCGCTCGTCCGCCGGCCTGCCGGCCTCTTCCAGTCCACTTCCGCTCAATATCCGGACTCAATTCGATTCCCCGGCACGACACGGCACGGTTATTTATACATACGCCGCCGCCGCTGCCTCTGGCCAACGCCCCCTGGGGGGTGGACCACCCACCGTGGGTGGGCTGGGGGGAGGTTTCGGTCCCCGCAAGAAGAGGGAGCGCATCGCGGCGTCATGCGAGAAAATGCGCGACACACCGAGGCCCGCACATCGCGAGTTCTCTGCAAGCGCGAACCGGACGCTCCTTAGTCCTCGGGGCGGAGGGTCCTTGCTTAAGCATCCACGGACCGAACCCGACCCACACACACACACGCGGATGGCATGTGATGGCACTGGTCCCAACCGCCCCCTTTTTCTACACGCGAGTGGACGCTCATCACGGGCCAAGCGATAGGCTTACCGTCTTTCTCCTTGACGTTGCCATACACACACACACACACACGAACACACAGTCGAGCGCAGGAGTCCCGCGGACGAAGGATCGCGGCGTTTCGTTCGATTGCCGTCAAGTCCCGGTCTCGGGACTCCTCGGTCCGTTGCCGTTATCCCCGTTGGCGATTCTTTATTCGCTTCCCTCGCGAGATCCCGTGGGTGGGTGGAAGAGAGGGAGCCAGCGGGGTGGGCACACATACGGCAGGACAGCACACAGCGGCAGCATCCTTCGTCCGCGTGGTCATTGCCATTTGCGCCGGAGCGTAATTTCTTCGGACGTCCCGAATGTCCGACGGAGAGCCGCCGTCCGGTGTGGGCTGCCGTGGGGCGGCTGTCCTGTGGGAGGAATTTGGGTGTGGGTGTGGATGAGGGTTGGGGTGTGTATGTCCAATGCATTCCTTGCCCTTTTCTGTCGCCTTTTCTCGACGGACGACCGTCGGAAACCCAACGACGGCAACGGCGGAAGCTGTCATTCTTTTCTACCCACCTTTCGCGGCCCAAGCCTAGACCACGTGTGTGTGTGTTTGAGTGTGCTAACGGAGGCTTTGAATGCAAAATGTTTTCAACCAAATCTCCCTCTCGCTCGCTCCTTTTCCACTTTGGGTGGTCTCTGTGGGGTAGAAGAAAATCCACGCCACTCCGGAAGTTGTATGAAGAACGGTTGTCGAAAGCAGTTTGAAGTCGGCCGCATAAACATGATTTTGAAGCGAGCGTTTTGCGGAATATTCCGATTATGTTCAATTTATAACGCTAAGCATTCGTAGATAAAATTGTAAATAATTAATACATAAGGGAAGAAAATAATACCACTGCCACTAAAATTGCAACTGCTAATAAGTACTTAAAATATAGCAAATTGATCACCAAAAAAATAGTTCGAAAACTAATAGTAAATTTATTAAATGTATACTAAACATATTAAAATGCGGTAAAACAGCACAATACCAAATTTTAAGTGTAAACCAATTTCACAAAAAACAATTACAGTACAAACAGTGAGTTCGCGATACTAGCAACCTCAAAGTACAACGGAAAGCATTAGTATATCATGTTTGAGATTTAATGCAACTAATTATTTAACTACGTTTGAGGGTTGAAAATTTATTAGTTACAAAGCAATCTTACCGCACTTTTATAATTTGATAGATTTAACCACCGTTTGATGATGTTGTTACCTGAATTGCGAAGTTTTTAAATCATCCATTAAGTTGAGAGCCTCTTACAAACTTGAAGAGTTACTGGAAGTAGTTCAAAGGCCTACGAACCCTAACATAATGATCGGGCGCAAGAATATGATTGGGGTCATTTTTAGTGGGGAAACACTGACCAAGAAGGTCCTCATTCTATGTTTAATTGGTAGCTGGCACTCTATTTTAAACCACTGGAACAATGCTAAGCTGTTCAAGTGTCCGATGCACACAAGAGTAAGTAAAGAAAATAATATCAGGAATGCAAGTTGAAGCTGACCGGTTGATGTTTGAGGCTAACAAGCTGCAACTTGGTTTTTACAGCGTATTAAAAATGTCGTACCGATCTAAGGGCATTAGCGGGAATAGCTACGTTTGCTTTTTCATTTGAGGTAAGGGCAGTCAAAGCACATCATTTGTTTGCGGTGGACATGCTTCAGCAGTGAAAACATGCGAGCGATGGTTTAGGCAATCCAAAAGTTAATATCTCGACCGACCTGGTGCAGCAAAAAATTTGGAATACGAGGAATTGTGGGAAATGTTTGATGCAGACCCATCCAAACACAACAACAATTGGCAGAAACACTGAATGTGTTCCGAACAGTATTGCACCATTGTTTGAAAGCCATGTAAAAGATCCAGAAGCAGCCACATAAACTGAACGAATGAGGCAAATGAAGCCAAAGGAAGTCGAATTGACTGAACAAATGGTTGATTTAAACTGTTCATTGCTCAACTTCCCCTGAAGATGCCAAAAAATGGATCGACGTATGGGTTATGACGAAACAAAACAAGGTTTTTTTAGAAAGGCAATCCGCAATTTGTTAAGAGATTGGCGAAATGTGCAGCATAGAATTGTGATTACTTCCAGCACACATTTTCTTAGCTCCTTCTGAAAATGCTGTGTTTTCTTCATCGAAAAAGCCGGACAACTTCAACATCTTCAAGCGAGCGTCACGCGGAGCGTGTGGACCAAACATTTAATAATTAAACATTCATGCGGCGCAGAGGTCGAAGAAATGTGCGCTCATCGGCCATCATCGAAAGCCTCGTTTCCAATAAGCCACCATCATTCCGCCCAGCCCAGCCCCCGGGTTCCGGACGAAGAGGGCTCCTAAATGAACCCTCCGCGACGTGACAATGCGCCCGCACCTTAGGGAGGCCTCTACTTCTTCTCCGACAAAAATATGTATACATAACCATGTGCACATGTGCCACCGGCGGCGACGACGACGGCCATGGCAGGATGTCCACGGTTTGCGTCCTCGGGCGGACCCTTTCTCGATGCGGCCACTGCTTTTGCATCCGCAGCCGCCGCCGTCAACGTCAGAAAAGTGATCTTTTTCCGCTGGACCCCGGGGTCGGGGAGGCTTTTTCCTTGGGCCGGGGTGGGTCGGAGGCAGGACGGGCACGTCACTTGGGACAGGACTCGACTGGACTCGTGGACCCGACCCCTTGCCGCCATCACGTCCGGCCTGCGGGCCTGGATCCTGCTGCTGCGGCTTTCGCAAAAGGATAAGAATATAAATGCCCCCGGTGAGCGCGCGGTTCTCCGCCCGTTTCCGCCTGCCATCCCACCGTCCGCCGTTGGCGTGACGTTGTTTTGTCGTATCTTTCCCCGTCGCTCCCCCACCCACCGTAAGGACCTCCGCCCCTGTGTACACAAATTTTCTTTTTCTACGCTTCAATCTTGCGCCAAGCGAGCGCGACGAACGCGAAACGAAAAGTCCACTGACGCGGACACCGACCGACCGCCGCTGCGCTGCGTGACTGCCGTGTGTGTGTCCTTTTTAGCCCTCCCCCGGTGCAATCCCCCCGCCCACGCGGCAAGGAGGAAAAAAGGGGATCCAATTCAACTAAGCAACCGGCGGCCCACACTCGGCGGCCCTGCCGTCACGCCGCAGGACGAAAAGGACCTCCCGTCCGCTCGAAGGATTCCTACGACGACGACGACGACTGCTGACGACGTTAGCCCACATACAATGTCCCTGCACACGTACACTCGCGTGGGGAGGGGGTGGACCGTGGCGACCCGGGGCGATGAAGCAGAAGGGTCGGGCATCGAAGAGGGTCAGCGAAAATTCTGCCAACTACAAACGCCTACGGGTCCACGACGACGACGACGACGACGACGACGAGGATGCTGCTGCTGCTGCTGTCCACCTAACCATACATTTTCATCTCATTCCAAATGGCCACCACGGCCTCTGACACACATAAAGAAGCACACACACACACGCGCGCGCGGGACGTTGCTTCGGTCTCAGAGCGCGAGTACAGTGCGGCGCAATTTGTGTCACGGAAAGCAGCGCTCCACACACGAACCACGGATATTGTTTCAACAGTTCTGTAAAAGTAACAGAAGAACATGGCCCCTTGATTGCATAGCTTCAGGCGTTTGGAGTTTGGTTTTGGACATCTTTCCGCCATCATACAACACGCGGTAACGCTGTTTGGGAGAGATTATGCTGCAAAGTGTGTGCACTTTTGTTGTGCAGTGATCAATTGGCTTTGGAAATGCAAAAGGTGACCATCTGCGCGCTATGTCGTCCTATTATTTTTACGCTTTATGTTTTGTTCACACCAGCAAAGAAAATGTATTAAATATAAGTTAAATAAGATAACATTTCTAATTAGAATCAAAGAAGGTAGTTCAATTAGGTTATTCCATTCTTTTTTACATGACAATATGGAAACATAGTTTGGTATTTTGTTGAAGACCGATTTATAATGCGTATGTGTGTTTCCATTGATACTAGGACATCGAGTCCGAAAAATTCTTGAAAGAATTGTTTAGTATCAAACAAGGAAAGAGAACCCGACGCAATTAGAAGGCTTAGCTGGGTATCGTGATATTGCATACTTTTAGGAGTACTTTAGAAAACTATTCTGAAATATTTCTCTACGGGTTCTGCGATCCGGCTACTACATCCTCCGAGCAGACCTTTGCCATCTTTGCAACACTCAGTGCCACAAAGTCGGTGTTAAATGCTATGGCATGTTCACCTGTTACTCCAACAGGATATACTGATTTGAAATGTGAGCAACAAGAAGAAGCTATATTATAACGTAAGAATTTACGAATCATTTATTGAAGAGTTTGAAAATCGCATAAACATTTTAGCAGTTCTTGTAGGTTAGTGTCAATATATGCAATATATAAGGTAACTCTACTTTATCCAACGTGAATAATAGTTTGGAGCCAATCCAACGATCTCCTATCTTTGGTCTGCCACCTTTCGGACTTGGCAACGGACCGGGAGCCCCCAAAAATTAGCAGATTTAGACGCAGTTCCGCGGAATTGCTGGCGACTGAAACTAGAGCCACACTGTACCACACACACGCACACGAAGGCACACACACACACGCGGGCGCGCAGAGGGATCGCAAGATGGTGCACCGTTCAAGTTTCGCGCGACCCGCCATAGACCCGTTGGCCATTGTGCGGCAGCCGGCAGCTTCCGTGTTTCGCCCCCTTTTTCGCCGGATCTGTGTGTGTGTGTGTGTGACGCAGAGGTGGGACTTTCAACCACCCAACTGTCGCGGCGGTGGTGGACGCGGGCGCGGTTGTTTCTAGGCGAACGCGAAAAACCCATTGTCCATCGGCAGCGTCGTCCGGTCGTCCCGCTGCTCGCGTATGGAGATTGTTGGAGGATGTCTTTTCGCTGAAATTGACGACCATCTTCCCCTGACCGCCACTGACCACCTGACGTGCGCCCCGTCCGCTAGTCGGTTGCCGGCCCAAACGGTTCACCCCTCTTGAGACGACCGGCCGGGCCAGCGCCAGCGAAGGAGGGCGTGAGGATTAATCGAAATCGGTCCGGCGAAGAAGAAAACGCGTCGTCCACTCTCGCGCGCGCGCACCCGCCCACCCAACCGCCCACCCTCCGCCCCGTCCGCCGGCCCGCTGTCCCCGTCACGACATACTTATGTGTGGCCCCCGCCACGCGGCTCCCATCGGGGACCATCGTGAGCGCGTCCTTTTAGCGTCCTTTCGCCGCTTGCGCTTCGATTGCTCCGGCGGCAGACCCACCGCACGGCGGACCCTTTTTGCCCTAGGAACGGTCGCGTGGGGTAGCTGGTGGTGGTGGTGGGCACGAGAGGGTGGCGAGCGAAAAGGGGTTGTTCAGCGAATTTTTGCCGCCGGCGGAAAATGGTGGACTCCTTATGTGCTGTGTCCGAAGGGGCGCAGGGAGCCCCCAGACTTTCCGCAAGGCGAAGAAAGGTGGCACCGGCCTTAGCCCTCCCCGCACCCAGCACTCTCTCTATGCGCGGATCCCGTCCTCCACGTGCCCCCGGCCGCATTGACCAGCATCTTCATCGGATCGGCGGCCGAATAACGAAAAAAAGGGCGGAAAAAAGGACGCGGCGATATTTTAGCCACCCTTTTTTTCCACCGTCGCCGTTGCTGGCTGACCAGGGCCAGCCAGCCGTTGCACACATACCACCCGACCGCCACGGTCCACCCCGCTGCCGCTCTTCGCCGCGTGTTGTTGCAGGATAAGTGGACCGTCAATTTGAAGCACACAAGGACAGGCCAGTCGTCTCCGGACTTCCCGCTGCTGCTGCTGCTGCTGCTGCCGCTGACGTCCGAAGATATCGCGCGCACACGTGGACCTCATATACATACCGGGTGGGCAGCCGAAAGGATGGCTGGGCGGATGGCGAGGACACACACGGGCCGACGGGCGGTGGGCACAACTCAATTCCCGGAACACCACCACCGCCGGTCCGGTGTCCGGTCTGTTTGGTTCGGGTCCGGCCCGTTTTGGTCCGTCCCCTCGGTGAAGGATGTTGCTGAAGGGTTACGCAACACCGTCTTGGCCATTTTCCGCTCCTATCGCGCTCTCTCTCTCACACACATGCTTGGCTTCTTTTGTTTCGCCTTTTATGCCAACCTCCAGCTAACCCATATTAATTTAAATTCTTCAAATTCTTCCACAGGACACCCTTGGACAGATTTCCAGTTCCCTCGGGTAGTTACGGCACGGATGTGATGTGAGTTTCTTTTTGAGCGAAACATGACCGGGCCGAAACATTTTCTTTGCCGCTTCGCCCATCGCAACGCGTTTTGTATTTAAATAGCGCCATTGGTCAGCTGAATACAGTTACGCGTGGTGTTCCGTACAATTTTGACTTGATTTCCCAATTTCAAGAATCCCATCGGTCAGTAAATTTTAGTAAGTAAGGTGGAGTTTAAAAAGCATTTGCCTGTTTACCTTTTCCCGCCTGTTGCAACTTATTCGCGTGATGTTGTCCCTATTTTTGTTGTCCTTTTGGAACGTTCGTCGCCCATAGGACGATTGATGACTGTTGGACATTGCCCATTGATTTAGAGCCTATCGCTGTCATTCGAACAAATGGCGATATGGCAATTAGTGTGAATATTTTATCAGGATAACAGTCTAAATACGGCCCGGTCAGATTTTCTAAGATTAAAATAAAACTATCTGGAATTCGTTAACTTTTGATTGCTCTTTTCGTTGGCATGGTGTTGCAAAATATTTATTGTCCCGACGTTTACTTCACACAGTTTACTTACATCCAAAACTAGTCGTCAAAATGTTCAAGGAAAACAATATCTTTGTCTTTACTGTTGATGCATTGTGACATCGTGCTACTATTTGGTAAGTTTTTTCCACCTCTGTTTTAAATGAAGATGTTTAAAAGCAACTTTAATCAAACTTCCAATTATACGAAAAACGTTATTTTGAACCCTGATGGTGCATAAAAGTTGGTGCTTGATACGGGTTTGGTTGTTGCAATTATAATAAAAACATAAATAATAATTTAATGAATATGATAGCTGTTTTGTGGAACAAATTCATCAAAAACGTTCTGCAAACATCGAAACCTTTGGTTGTCAGGCAATACCAGATTAGAGATACACGGTGGATGTTTCATAACTTTTCTGTGACCCTTTAACATTCAGGATCGTGTTTTGATAAATACTGTAAGTTTCCTTGAATGATTTAATTGTCATATATTGAACGTAATTGAGTGAGAATTACCGTCGAGAATTTTACATTTACATTACATTTCACATATTTACATATTTAATTAATTAATTTTTTTTTTCTTTTTCAACAAAACAACGCTGTATATGAATAAATACGGTTATCAACACACATTTGGTGAAAAAAATGCATTTCAACGAAAGCTAGTAAACGATAGTTTTAAAAGTTGGTCCAGACCACTAACTCAAGTCATCTTGTTGACCAAATGGACTGAAGATGTGTGGTTCGAAAGTGTGAAGATTTGCCGTCCATTGAACGTTTACTGTCGATACCGGACACCAATTAAATATGTAAGCCAGTAACGGCCTGGCGTAGAAAGTCATCGCAAATCTCTCAAACCGAATTGGGCCACTCAAGTTTGGCCAAACTCGGGACATGAATAAATGGTTCGATAAAATCGCCGCAAGCCCGCCACCATCTGACACTGGGACGCTCGTGATGCTCGGTTTGATGAAACGAAACGGTCCGAGCCCCAAGCGCATTCCCCGGCGGCCTCTTCCACTCTCTCGAGAAGTGCTCCACGGGGGGGTCGGGGACCGGGTGATCTTACGCAACATACGCGGCCCACATTAGCCCGCGGTCGATGGTGGCCGCGAAAAATGGCCGCGCACCGAGCGGACCCAAGATGGGGGCCGAGCAAACAGAACGATAAGAAACGCCGCTGCAAGACATCGGATCAGTGTAGGCTTAGTTACCGTGTGTGTGTGTGTGTGTGTTACTGTTGTTGAGCATAAAAAATATCTGACATCCCCAAACCAAACCAAAAAAAACGGAATCGCGAACCCAAAATAACACGACACACGCTGCCCAGCGAGCCTTGCGAGTCCTGCACGGACACGGAAAGGAGCAAACCTTAAGCCTGGCCGTCATGGCGCTGTTTTCCCTTGTTTGCTTTGCCAGAAGCGTCACCCACATACACGGGGAGGGTTCGCACACGGGACGAAGGTCCTTTCGCGTCCTCGTCGGGGAAAAAAAATCAATGCGTCCCTGGACAGTTGACAAATCATTCTTTGCCGCTCCGCTCCACCCATGGTGCCACCGTCCCGGTGACCGGCAAGGATCACGCGTCACCCGTCAAGCCACCCTCCCCTCCACCCGTGCGAATTTCCCAACGGCTAGGCTCAGAATTTTCTTCCCCGAAGCCCCCGAAGGGTGTCTCGCAGCGGAAATCACGTAACGGTCACACCACCGGCCGGCCCACACACACACACACACACACACGAAGAGTGAGCGAAAAAAACCCGTTTCAGGCCGGCGAGAGGCGAGCAAAAACCGGCCGGAAATGGAAGGAAAAACAGCGGCAGCGACGCCGCCGCTGCAATCGGGGGCGCAAGATGTGAAAAACTTTCATCTTGAAAACCCCCGGAAAATCCTGCTGCCGATGGGAGCGATGATACCGCCGGCTGTGCTGTGCCACCCGCGGATATGTGTGACGGCCGAGAAGGTGGAAAATGGGGTGGGCCGTGTGTGTCGGTGTGTGTGTGTGTGTCCGTTCGGTGCGCCCGATTCATGAGCGTTTCTTCATCGTTCCATCCGTGGTCCTTCTTGGGCCCCCCTCGCACTGTCCACTGCCCATCCAGCCGGCCCGCAGCAACTCGTCATCGGTGCCATGCAAACATTACGCCCCCCGCCGACGGATCCGGGGTGGCGGTTGAAAAATGTGTGTGTGGTAACGAAAAAGGACGAAACCGGATGTGGCCGCCGCGCGAAAAGCGGCGGCCCTCGGGCAGACCCCGGTCAGCGGGACCGGACCGAAATGATAAATACACGAATGCCAAGAAGAAAAAGAAAGTACAAATACACACACACACACACGCACGAGGGACGTTGAAGGCGGTCGGCGGTCGGAAACTCGACGGAAAACTCGACGGCGGAGATGCTGGCGAAAATAACCGGGAAAACCCCTTCACTGGCCACGGAATGTGCCAAAGAAGAGGGTGGTCAGGCCAGACCTGGCCAGAAGGGATGAGCGGAGTTCTTAAAAGAAAGGAACTGAGCCGGGCTGGCTGGGTTGGAAAAACGAGGGAAATCGGGGGGAGGAGGAAACTCAACCACACTGAGGGTGGACCGAGCCGTCCCTCATCTCTTCGGAATAAAGAAAGGAAGACGAGGAAAACGGCGCCCCCGGGAAAGGGGTGGCGCGCGGATGGTCAATGGTTTTCCGTGGCCGCGCGCGCATTTTGTACCGGGAGTTTGACTCCCCTTTTCGGGTGCCTTTTTCTTCCTTCATTTCCCGGCGTTTTTTTTTTGCCGCCAAACGGCCTTTTCGGAAATTTTCCTTCTTTTTCCCGGGGCCTATCTCGCGAATATATGTACATATATCCGCAATCCACTTGCCCGCGCCCACACACACACACACGCGGGCGCGTTCGTTATGTCCGGACCCTCGGATCTTGCCAAAAAACCACCCTCCTCGCGGGCGCTCCCGGGCTCGTTTTAGTTTTCCCAAAAGCCACCCCTTGGAGAAAAGGAAAACGACGTCCCGCCGCCACGACGGGGTGATTCGTTTCACTTTTTTTTTGCCCACGTTATTCCGCTCTGGCCGGTCGAGCCACATCTTCTTATTCATCATCCCCCGGGCACCCGGTCGGTCACCGTACGCCCTTCCGCACCGCGTCTTTCGCCACGCGAGTCTTTCCATCGCCGGCGCCGGCCGCTCGCGAGGACGCGCCCGGGAAACGTCCGCCACCTTCAACAACAAACCCGCACACACACACACACACACGCGGGCGCACCACTGGCTATTTTCCTTGCGTGTTTCTTTCCTCCTCGCCGCCCGCTCCGCTGTCGTCCGCTGTCGTCCGCTGTGTTTTGGTGCCGCTTTTCTTCGTGCCGCTTTTCCTTTATTTTTTCCCGGCCGGCCTGCCGGCCGACGCGAATGGATTTTTCTCAACCCGCGGGCGGCACCGGGGGATGGTGACTGGGTTTTTCTTGCCGTGGCCGCGGATGGCCGTGCGACGAGCGAAATTTATTCCTCACTCCCGAAGCGCCCCACGCGGGCAGGGGTTGACGTGTCCGGCCCGCAGCGCTGGACCCGTCGCCTTTCTTTGCGTGTGTGTGTGTGTATGTGTGTGATAAGGACGCGAAAAGGACACACGGGGAAAGGATATTCGCCGGGCCGTACATGTCACCGCTCGAGGCTTCTTCGCGCGCCGCGAGGACTTTTGCGAGGCCCCGGCTGCCGATTTGAGCGATGCCTTGGGCCCAAGGCGCAAGATGTTGCACGAAACCACGATGCCGACTCGATGGGTGTCCCAACTGTCTAACTATCGCTAGAAAGTTTTGTAACCTATTCCGATACGAAAGCGAATATTTCTCTTCAAATAATACAAGACACTCTAAAACGGGACACGGATTTGGTCGGAAGTTGTCAGAAATCCATCGAAAAGAGAAGAATAAAGCGATAGATAATGAGCACGATTCAGAGACACAGTGGTCAATCTCTCTGAACTAATGATGTTTTGGGATCCGTTTTGATCCTTTCCAGATCATACGAATAGAGCTATCGGAATGTCAACATGCGTCAATGTTGTTAAGTAACTCAAGTGATATGTTACTCAAGTTATAAGTATGAGTTGCGACCGCTTCGGTTTGACAACCTCAAGAAAAAAATGTGACTCGCACAGCTAAAGCTTTATTAAAGCTATTTAACAGTTTATGGTGGAATTGAGTCAAAACTAATCATGTCAGTTGTAATTTTCCTTCAATTTGGCGGTTTATCGTTGCACGAAAATCGTTTCTTCTGTCCGCCAAAATTTTTACCAGTCCATGAGCAGGAAGCTGTCAGTTAACTTCAAGATTTTTGTAAACATTTACATGTTTATTTTATAAAAACCACGCAGCTTAAATATTACCTCAAGGATCACCTTCTTTCAGAAAAGATTGTTAAGCATTTAAACCGTAAGCCGAACGGCCACGAAGGAATTGTGAGACCACACTATTGAGAATTGTCACTGAAAAGGCACCCCGGATGCCTACTTACAACTGGGACACCTGACGGATGGAACACCAAATCTCCCCGCCGAGGGTAGGCCGCGCATCGGGCTACTGTTTTCAGAGCACTCGCGTTGCGTCCGTTTTATCGATTTCTTTATTGCCCTCGCAGGATGAGTCAATAATCGCAGGCCGGCCGGGCGTACGGTCCCCTGCCTGTCCACATTCGCCACATTGAGTGTCCCCGGGGGATCGGCCCGAGGAAAGATGACGCCAAAGGACACACGCGACTTCCCGGTCCGCCGTGGGCGGATGTCTGCTGCTGCGCTTCAGGAAGCCCCGTTTGCGATTTTTGCACGAAACATGATCATCGACCGTAACCCTCTTTCGGACCGTGGGCTATTTCCAGCCAAAGCGTGCCATTTATCCTGCCGTTTGTTGTGCTGTTTGTGCCCACCAAAATGGCGAAGGCGTTCCACCTGAAGCTGATGCGACAACGCGACATCCGTGAAGGGTTCTTGAGGTGCGTTTTTTTCCTAAATTCTTTTAGAAAACATTAGCCAGAACACAACGAATGGTGCTTCCTGTGGGGTGGGCCACTTCAACCCCAAGGGAAACCTCTCAAGATTGTTCGCGCTAGTTTTCGGCGGACGGGGATTGAAGGCACAAAAAGGCCACCGTTTACAGTGAAGCTGGCCTTGGGTGATCGGTAGCCATGCACTACTGGCCGGTTCGAAATTTGACACCTGCACCAGGAGCTGGACGTGTCGATTAGGTATCAGCCCTCGATAAGTACGCCGGACAGGGGAAGGGTTGCAGTTCTCACACTTTGCTGACGCAAGTCTTCGTTTTTGCGTGGTGCAGCTAGATGGCCGTTGAGGAACCAGTTTAAAGGTGGCTTTGGACCTTTCGTTGGCCGTGGTTTAGTTAGTTCAAAAGTAGGCCACATGTATTTCGCATCAATAAGAGCTTTTTCTAACATTCTGCCTATTCTTGAGATTAAGATTTATTTTATCCCCGAAAATACCCAAAAACTCAAAGCAACAAGTAACGATCAATGAACTGTAAACTCATATAGGTGAACTTAGCGTTGACCTAAAAGACTCTAATTGAAAAGGAATACCATTTTCTTTGATACTGAGACTCTTGAAACGCTTGAAAGATCGATAGACTTCAATCGGATCGCCGAAAAATGATGAAACTGTGGAGTAGCTTAACAAATTCATCTACCACGCAATGTTTAACTGTCAAAATCGTGATGATTGTTTGCTTTCCTTAGAGGAAACCCGTTTTTCCGGCAAAAAACTTCTTGTTTGAAGGCAGTTCCCACATAGTTTGGCGCCAGTTTTAGGTTTAAGATCCCGATTGGCTCATGTCTCAAGTGCCGATCTCAAGGAGCGCCGGGTTTTCATTATGATTAAAATGCACGGCCTTAAGTGCACAGCAAGACACCGCAACACACCCCAGCTCCGTGCGGGGACATTTACTGTCGGACCGGGCGGCACTTTTAATCAAATCTGTCGAGACACACCAATGCCCCAAACGCGATTCGCGCCATGTTGCGTCCGCTCGGGCAGGATTAATTATCGTATAAAATTTTACTACCGCAAGGATCCTGTAAATTTGGCCAAGGGGGCCAAGCACCCGCCGGCTGGGTCGCTGGAGGGCGGGGGAACCTCTTGAACCGGCGGTCGGTCGGAATAGCTCGGTTGACCTTCCCGCGGTGTCCCCGGGAGCGCCCCGGGCGCACATGCGGACGAACTTTCCATTTCGTATAAAATTATTTATTACGATAATCATTTGAATGTGTCCTTTTTCGGCCCAAACAGTCCTTCCCGGGGCTGCTGAGGTAAGATGACGTCGACGGCGACGACGGCCCTGCCGGATGTGTGAAGGGGTTTTGATGGCCGAGGGCGAGCACAATCGATACCCCGCGCCAGGACATCCCACGGGCAGCCAGCCACGGGACGAAGAAAACCGGCCAACCGAAACCGTCGGCCACTCGCTCATTAACCGGCCGGCGGGCGGCGGGTTATCGAGCCCGATGCTCACACTCACACACGAACACGCACGTGCAATACACATTGGATTTAATTTTACGTCACGCCACGGTTTTCCACGGAAGCATCACACTTGAGCGAGACGGACAGAGAAAGAGAGAGAGATGGGCTGGAAAATCCGCGCGATCCCCGGGTCGGTGCGTGGCCGGTGTCGATAGCGCGTCCACCGGAAATGGAAATGCTGCCCGCAGGCCGGGGAGTGGGGTGGCCCGGAACCGCCCATTAAGAGGATGAAAACCTCCGGCACTGGCCCAGGAGGCGGTGGGTGCGTTGGGCAGTAAAACGGCCGCCATCTTTCTTTTCCCGCCAACGGAGCGGCGCGCGGGGCAATATAAAATTTACAGCCCAAAAGGAAATTATGTCACACACATGTCCGCCCCGTTCGGCACGCGGGTGGGTGCACAAGAAACACATTCGACCTTTTCGGGGCGGGAGGGGGAGGTGACGCTTGGAAAGCGGAACTCATTTTCCAGCGACAAAGAAAAACGTCGGGTGTCCGAAAGGCGGTCACGAGCACGCGAGGCGAGATACGAATAATTTGCTCTCAAGCGGACGCGACGGACGCGTGCGGTGAAGATGCGAGGGTTCGGAACAGGCGGCTCCCACTCTCGGACAGTGCTGCAGCCCTCTTCACCCCACAGCCCTCTCGCGGGGGTTCCGTTATCGTAAGTGAAAACATAAAAGACATCGTTTCGATTACCTTACCGAGCTCGGCGGGGCTCTTATCGGCGATGGCCGTCGGTCGCGTGAGTGTCCTGGCGATGGGCCGTGTTTAGTGCCGAGGATTTTATGGCTCCACTTGGTTACGGCGCACTGATCCCATTAGTGGCGGCTGCGGGCGAGCGGGCAGAGATAAACCGGCCCAAAAACTCGCGGCAGAATGTGTGGAATTTGACAAAGATGAATGTTTATCAATTTTGAAGTAGGTAAAACGGATACGTATACTGGATACGGATACGGATACTGGATTGACGAAAGATCATTATTTTCGGCAAAGTCTAGCTAGAGATAATTACTGTTTTGGGAAGTTGACCACTTTTAGCAAATGTTCGCTTATTAGTGGTTCGCTTTTGTAGCTTTCCATTGGAACCGATTTCTCCTTGACAGTGTCAACGCCTATAGGTATGCAATATGAATATTCATCTTTCACGGGGTTTGCTCGCCTGTTATATTTTCTTGCTTTATGTCGAGCAGTTTGGTGGTCAACAAGAAACCGCTAAAAGGACATGCCTGGAGTTGCGTAGCCTGATCGACAACTTACATAAATTACTCAGAACAATACAACTGACCAAGGGTTAGATTAAAGTCAATAAAAGACGAGAAGTTGCGATACTAGAGGAAGAATCAATAAAAAGGATCAAAGAATCTATACCGGAAATCAAGATCATAAATTCGAATACGACCTGATGCTCAAGTGACCATAGGCAAAGACCTTAGGCAACGTGCGTAAATTGTTCCGCATCGTGCAGAAAGCTCTGACGCAACCAGAGAACAATAAAAGGTGAAACCAAAGTAACGATACGCCTCTACTTTCATAAAAAAGAACGATCATAAGCAAAAATGAAGAAAAGAAAGTCGAGTCAAAAGTTGAAAACTTTACATTCATAGGAAGGTAATTGTATTGTGTGTTTTGTATGATAAGAAGAGAAAGCTATGCCCAGAATGAAACACAATCAGTTGTAACAGAAGGCAAACAAAGAGTAAACAAAGTAAAGAGCAGAGTTTAACAGTTTGAAATGTAAACATTGAAATACACAATCTTAAACATAAAAATAATTGTAACGAGGCAACTGTAAGCATAAAAACATAATTAAAAGCATTTAATGAGATAAGATCTTCAAGAAGCACTCGAATATTGGACGTATTTGATTGGTTCTCGATAGAAAATGATAAAGAAAGGTTTAAAGTAAAGCTAATAAAAAAAACATTAAAATAGTTGGATATAGCACACCTCAGTTTTGTTGGATTGTGTTGGATGGTTCGCATTCGAAGCACACAATCAATCGAAGTGATCGGAGTTGAATCTTCGACACGGTTCTGCTCTCCTCGCCGCGCTCGGTGGAAAATGCAGGAAAGCGCGGAAATCGAAACGCTTTCCAGATCCGCTTGCAAATGCGGAGCTTGACACAAACACACACACTCGCAGATATGTTGTCAACAAATCGGTCGGTAAAAGTTACTTATTCCCACCCACCGCGTCGAACACCACCCACCTTCCCCCTCTCAATCAAGCCAGTCCGTGCCACGGACGCTGGCCAGCGGTCAGTCACGAACGCCGGAACGGCATCTCCGAGGGCGTCATCTTGCGTCAGCGACCGCGACCGGCGAGCGTTCATCACATCCCCACTGACCCGCGCCGCGCGCCGGCTTCCACCCTCCCGGGAGATTGACCAACATTCAAATTTCCGTTTCCAACGGCGGCGATGGCGGATCCGCAGCTCGCCTCGTTCCGCCCCGCCGGGGGCCAACAACACGCGCACGTACTCAGCCTTCATCTCGTAGCCGCCACCCAGCGGACCGAAAATGGGACGTCTTCCGCAGTGACCGGAAGGCCGAAAAGGCGCTGTGTGTGTGTGCGGGTGCTCCGGTGGGTGGTTGGGCGGGTGGAAGGCCAGGAGTTTGACGTGAAAGAAAATGACGCTCGTGTCCTCGCACACGGAGAAGGAATTAAGCGAAACTCGGCGGGTGGCAAACTCACCCCCCGCTACTGCCGGGGGACGCTTGGTAAGAAGAAGACGGCGAACTGACCGGACCTGGCCGGACCTGGCCGGAGTAGTTTTTCCCCCGCGTGAGGTGAGGTGCGGTGCTGTGAGGCCCGGAGGCTGGTGTGGGCGATGGTGGGACGGTTTAGCGTACCGTGTCGTTCGCTATTTTCCTGACCGACCGCACCGCCCTCTCCACCGGCACCCGCCCGACCCTCCTGCGCCCGACCCATCGATTTTCCATCTCATCATCCCGGGACCGAGGCCAACAGCCCACTGCGCCACCCACCACCCGGGGGCAGGTTGATCCTATTTCATTTTCTTCTCCTTTGCCAACACACCGTACCGCCACCACCGACGCCGCCACCGTCACCGCCATCGCCACGACACACACACACACACGTGATGGCGGATCTGTGCTTTTCGCTCCCTCCTGCCACCGTGAGCCGGCCACGGTGGCCGCTGGCGTCACTGATTTTCCCTTCGAGAGGGTGGGAAAAACCCCATTTCCATCAATAAGCGCTCACCGCAAGCAGCAGCAGCAGCAGCAGTCCCGAGACCGTGTGCCGGACTCTGCGACGACGTCCACGACGACGACGACGGCGACGACGACGACGACGGAACCCAAACTAGTGACGGGTGCAAGTCGTGAAAAAATAACATAGCTTTTCTTGAAAGTTTATTTAAACAACTGGACAGCAACTCGCAACAGCTACCCGGACCGGGAGCGCTACTCTCGGCCGACCGTCCGACCGACCGACCGGTCAGTCGAGCCGGGCCCCGAAGAAGGATCGCCACCTCCACCCTCCGACCTGCCACCTGCCGTTGCGGGCGTTCGTGTCCTTCGTGGGGCGCTCACGTCCACCCCGAAAAGGCGGGAAAAAGCGGGCCGCCAGCGGTCCGCAGCAGCAGGTCCGGCAGCGACACGAAAATGGACGAGGCTCACCACCACGACGACGACGACGACGAAGGACGACCACCAGCAGCAGCATCAGCACCGTCGTCGTCGTCGTCGACGACGAATATCCTCTTTCGGCCATATCTTTTGGTCAGCGCAAAACTGACCAAGCGCCAGGCCGGGTGGCCGGGCGCTTTTATCGGGACACACATCCTTCGACTTCGGCGCCTCGACCCCCTCCAGCTCACCCCGCTGGAAATCAAGTGCAAAATTTGCCCGGCACCGGAACCCGGGACGCTGCTGCTGCTGCTCTTGGCGCTCGGCGGACCGTATGATGAGTGGCACTAAATTGTGTTCGCTTTCTTAGCGCTTAGTTACCGCAGGCCGGGCCGGACCGGTCCGGGGCCGGAGTCGCGCTGGAAATGGGTTTTCCACTAATGATATTGTAGTATGTAAATGGTGGAATGGTGGCCGGTTGGCCGGTGGCCACGGCGACCAGCGTACGGTCGCTGGCGGGATTAGAAAACTCTGGCACGACAAACGCAAAGTGCGCTTTACAGGCAGCCAGGCTCCGGCAGGCGTAACAATGTTACGAGCGCTCGCCGTAAGAAGGTGTCACCCGATGGCGGACGGAACGCGGCTTCTTGATTGAACCGCTCCGCCTTGCTCGGGAAAACGTTTGAAAAAGTCCAATCATTTTGGTTGAAGCTGAAATTAACTATTTAAATGGGATTTCTAATGTGTTGTTTGAATATTTCATAGGCATCAGATGAAGATTTTTGGCAACGTTTTGCAACGAGTGTAATGGCAATGTCAAATTTGTCAAGTCAATTCTGTCGAAATGTTGTCGAAATGCTTCCAATAAAATAAAGAGTCGTTGATGAATCGATCAAAGAATATTTCTACAACTATAGAACTAGATTATACAATTTAAACCGATTCATTTTAAGAGTGCTCATGCGTAAGCTGTTAAGTATGGTCTGATGAAATAAGTGTCTGAAAGCTAAAACCTTCTGCAACATTTGTGAAACAGACAATAAAAGCGCGTTGATTCTTTATAGAGCAAAAACAAAACACCAAAGTAAATATAAAAGTACCTTCTAAATGGAGATTGACTTTTATAAATAATGGAAGAGAGAAAAAGGTAAAACTGAAATTTGAGTAAATCTATCCCAAAAACTATTCGATAAACTATCAGACAGAGCCAAATTCAAATTAAGTGACAAGTGTTGCGGTGCGGGCATTTGTTCTCGACAATAGTTACAAAATGTTTACAAAAGATACAGGACTCACTGTTAAATTAAGTAAATAAGTATAGCGTGTTTCATAGCGTTATGCTGACAGTCGCCTTAAACCTTTCCCACAAACAATCGACCAAGTTGAAGATTATTTCGTTCCAAAGTATGCTACAAAAGATACTTTTTTTACAATTATTGACATGAACTATGACATGACATGAACTATGAACAATTTCATATTATTCTTGTAAGAATAGTTGTCAGTTTGGGGCTTAAGCTCAAAATCTGTGGCTGACTGAGTGGTCCAGTGTTCGGCAAGAAACTGTCACAATGTTCGTGGGACGAAACTTTCCCGATTTGATCAATTTAATTCAAACTTTGTACACCAGTTATCGGGCCGATCAGCAAACAGATTCAACCGTACACCAACCGTGGACCATGGGGGTGAACCGGTCACCTGTCCACCGGTAACAATGTCAGCCACTAGACTCAATCAGTCACCGTTCTTTACCGTCATATCCTGACTAGCCTTACGGCCGAGGGTATGTCGGTCGGTTTTTTCTGCTTCACTGCACCCTGCAAGATTACGCCAAGGATTTAATCTGAGCCCACGACCGGTGCCACCGACGGACGATGTAAGATGTGAGCACACTGTGAGCGATGGGCACCATCACCTGGCCGCTGGCTGCCTTGAGCTATTCCGCAGCTCCACTCTCATTAAGCGGGGAAATTTGATGAACCTGGGAAGATCCCCTGGGCGGGTGGTCCGATGACCACCGCAAGACGGCTGCGCCACGATGTTCCCAGGTCGATAAACTGATTCCTGGCCGATCGCTGGTCGGACTTTATAATCTCGGAAAGTGTGCTATTTGTACACGACGCGAAGCGATAGCGTGCAGGGGAACGGTCACCTGGGAATCGGACCTACATCGTCACCGGTGAGCTGGAGGGATAAGAAAAATGTGGAATTGATTCCAACAAAGCCCCAACCCGTATCAGGTATGGAAAGCGCAGGGACAACACTTGAAAGCTTGATTGCCAATCATATTCGCTATCGGAGCCCTTGCCCGGTCAACAGATATCGGGAAAACCGGGAGAAGGCCAGTTGCAAAGCAGTTGACATAATTACTTCCTCCGACCGATCGACACGCAGGACCAAAGTGCTGTAAATGCCACCGTTCGCGTCCACGGGACAATTGTCCGCGAAAAGGGTGCCCCATCGTAGCGCTCATCCCCAAACTCACTGCTCTTCATATCTGACATCGCCAACTCCACAATCCTGACTCGAACCGGCCTTCTGGTCCCTCTAAACACTAATCAGCAGATGAGCGCGTCCCCGGTCGCCAGGATGTGGACATGGAACACACACCAACACAGCGGGCCCGTCAGCTCGCCAGGATCGCTGGGCATCCCCAATTACAGGGTGAACCCGTCGACGCGAAACCCTCGGATCGCTACCCTCGTATTAGTGGTGCGCGCCCACCCGCCCACTGGTCCATCGCAGGTGTGGCCGGCAGAAGGGTGTTGGTGGGTTTTTCTCCGGGCACTCTTAAGTTAGTGTGCAGCGGCGGCATAATGGCGTCCGGGACCCGATCCGGGCTTCTTCTTCTCGCCATTTACGCTTCAGTACGCCAGGGGAAACCCGGTCTCCGGTCCCGGGCAAGGTTTTCTTTCCCGAGAGCCCCACCCCCGGTGGGTGTCCCCGGGGCGATAGGAGGCTAATGGAGACCCGTGGACCGCCCATCCCCCCCGGCCACCCCAGGGATCGCGGGTACGCAACGGGAAGAATCAGGCGGGAAGTTTTGTTGGTCCCATCCGGTCCCGGGATCCCTGTCGGTCGGTCGGTCGGTCGGTCGGTCGGCGAAACGGTCAAACCCACGGACGGCGAACGGTCATCTCGGGCGCCGGACTCGGCGCGATGCGATGCAAAACACCCCCTTCCATTGCTCGCCCTCACCCCACCGCCTTCCGGGGCCGGAGCGCCGAGGGACGGTAAGTTCTGTTCTGGGCAAAAGGATACGACGACGACGACGATGGCGGCGACGATGACGACGTCGGAGAATTATATCTTACGCCCCGGATCCCGGACCGGAGGACACTGGACACTAGGGACCACCGGCCGGCGACCGGGAGAAAATACCCCATGCGAGCGAGCGAGACAGACTCTGTCAGTGTCAGAGCAGAGCGGAGAGACTACCTAGCCGGACCACGGGACGGTCTTTCGACGGGACTTTCCGGGGTACGGACATATGAGCCTTCCCTTCCCGTGCCATTCTCTTTCCCTCTTGCTCTATCTGTCTCTATCACTCTCTCTCGGTTGGGCAGCTTCCGCTTACATACATTTATTTATATTAGATAGCCCACGGATAGTGGGCCCGTCGCCGCCGCGATGGACGCTGTTGGGCCGAAGCAAAAGGTGTCAGAATGGCCCGTAAGCCCCCTGCTTCCTCTCCCCTCACCCAGCACACACTCAGCACCCTTCCGTAAGGGGAAAAGGTGGGCACCGTTTCCGAAAAGGACTTGAATTTCGGCTCCACAGGGCTGTCGGTGGTCGTGGTCGTCGTCGGTCAAGTCGTCGCTCGCCCGTGGCGCTGATCAGCCCCCTCGCTGTTTCGCCGTTCCAGCGCGAATGTTCCAGGGGTGGGTTTTTCTCCAAAACTGTCCACTGCCCATTTTCTAGTCCCGCACCGGGGCGTCACGGTGGTGGTGGTGGTGGTGGTGCGGTGGTTCTAAGCAAACGCGCGATGCTTTCTAAGTTCGCCCCGCTGCGCCACGGTTGTTGCGGAAGAGTCCGGTCGGCCCCGACCATCCCTATCCCGGTCTCTATCTCTCTCACACACACACTTTCGGGGTACACCTTTTTGGCAAGCGGCACCAGTGGTGTGTGTGTGTCCCAATCGATCGCTGGACACTCTCACTTCTTGGAGGGGCCTTTTTGCCCGAGAAACCGTCGAAAAAGCGCCCTCCAAAAAAGGACTCCGGCTGCGACGCCCACCACCACCACCCCAGAGCGGGCTCGGAATGTTGGGCAAAATTGAACATTCTCGCAAACCCGGTGGTCCGCTGACCGGCCGAAGGACTATTTCAATGCCCGGAGGAATTAGGTACCGGCGCACCGGAGGCGCACCAAGGAAGGTAAACCGACCGGAGCCTGGACACTGGACGCCACCACGGCGACGACGTTGACGACGACGGTTCGATGCTCGAGCGGACCGAACTTAAGCAAACGGTAAAGAAAGGCCGCGGCCGGGGTGAATGGCGGTGGGTGGTACACGAACCTTCTCGGACATCCCGCCGTCGTCGTCGTCGTCGTCGGAAGGGGCTACAGCGCGGTCTCGGATGGAGGATGGGCGGAAAAAGGATTGACACGGGGACACCAGAGATCCTCGGGATGACCATTTTCTGACCAAACTTTTCCATTTCGCAGCAGCATTCCCCCCGCCTTCATAGCGCCAACCGCCGCGAACCCCTACCGACGATCGTTCTTCCGAGGACGAGTCCTTTGGCCGACGGGGCCACCGCCATGGGCATCGTAGTTGTACGCTGCCCCCGTCTTATGGTGGTCCCCCCCCCGTTTGCCACAGACCCCTCGCCCTCATCCCGGGAACCGCTGGACCGCTTCGCATCCCTTACACATCTCGCGATGGTGTGCGGTTTTCCGGTTCAAGCGGCCGGACGGCTTTGAATATATGCCCACACACACGCACACACACGTGTGGGGGGGTACGCGCGCGCGCGCGCAGCCCCTCACACACATATCCCACAGGCCGAGAAGAGCTCGAAAGCCAACCTCTTACCTCCGTCGTCACCGTCGTCGTTGTCCTTATTGTTTTCGGCGCTTAGACTTTGCTTTTCTCATTTCGACAACGCGGTGGCCGGGGTCGTGACGGGTGCCGGGTGAGGAAGAAAGTGACTCCCGGAGGGTGCGGAGGGGGAGGTCCAGTGCCGGACGGTGCGGCGGACCGAAAAACCGTCGCCATCGTTTCCGTGAATCGATTTTAATTAAAAATCACAGCAAAACTTGTGCTTCTGTTGTCCTGTGCCTGTGGCGGCCCGTGGCGGACTGACCGTTTCCGGTCCGCTCCGGCTCCGCTCTCCAACCCTCGCTCGTGATATTAAAATCATTTGCACGCAAAGTGTGACCGGCCGGCCACCGGAAGCTGCTTGAGATCCGGAGGCATTCGGTGCGGTGTCTTGTGGTGGTCGGCCAGTTAAAGTTTGCCCCCGGCTCCTGAGAGGCGCGACCGAAAGAAGCACCGAACGCTACATACATTTTGTACTGGATACTGGGCCGGAACACACACACGGCACTCAGAATGGATGGGCAATGATCAGTAACTTTTCTGAGAAATATTTAATGGGAAAAGGACGAAAAATTGACGGCTAAGGTAATTGTTTTTACTTGAATACTGGTTCTTTAATTCTTTAGGTGCGTCACAGAACCGCCGTCTGTTTATCAATACTCTCGCAGCAAGCGGTTATTTAAAAGGGACATTAGTGGGCTTGGAGTCGCATCATGGCCAAGTCCGTGGAGCAGATGATCGCCGTTTCGAATCTCGCGACTGGTCCAACATTCTCGAGACGTCGCTAGAAACGCCTGTTGTTGTTGGTTCAAAGCAGCCACCAATTCTTCAATCGAATCGAGACACACCCAAACCGACTTTTGGAAATTGTGTTTGTGTGTTTCAATTAGTAGACGAACCCATAAAACCCAGCGCAGGATGTAGGTGAACTTGTTGCCAGTCGAACGGGGCGGAGATGAAGTTCGTCGAATGCGCGCAAACTAAAAGCTTACGTAAATTTTGTGCAAAACTCGCTTGACCGACAGGCCCGAAGCGGAAAGTGGAACGGCGCAACCCACATCTCGCAGCCGTCTGCAGTATTCCCATCATCCACCCCGGCCAATGCCAACCTTTGGGCCGATCTGGGCATTGACCACGGCGCGCCAAGTCTCTTCTGGCGACTTGCGGAAAGTAAACAACCCCCCAGAGAGAGAGAGAGAGAAAGAGAAGAAGAGACGGGTACTAAGAGCTTCGGTGCGTGTGGGTCGTCGTTCCGTTCCGATGTTTTTCCCCGGGCCGGGCTTTTGGGGGTGGTGGGTGGTTTTAGAAGGAAAACACCCACACCCGAAACAACGGCCACCGGATGGAACGAAATATATCAAAAACTTAAAACTAACTGACCCGAAATTAATGCTTAATATTAAAATTAAAATTAACCCTCACTTTCCTTGGCATTATTTTGGCCCAACCCAACGCCCCACACGAACGGACACACACGCCTTCAATGGAGTCCCCCGAGAGAGGGAGAGAGACGTTAGCAATCAGAGGTCGGGTGCGTGGGTGGGTGGTGGGGCATTCATTTCATCTTACCCACCCCCAGGCGGCCCACACTGCCAAGAACCGGCCAACGCGCCAAGGTCCCGTTGGGTATCTCCAAACATGGGCCGAAAAAGGATCCCAACCCCCTCGGTTCGGATCGGTCCGGTCGGAAGGGGTTTGCTTGACCGTTGGCTAGTTTTCCATCCACGAGTCCACCCACTCCTGCGGCCCTCCCCCCCCCGGGCTGGGATCTCTTTTTTCATACACAGTACACATTTTTGTGCTCACCGACAACTTCGAACCACATCAGCGCCGTCATCATCATCATCAGCATCCTTCTCGGCGGAGGAGCAAGCACGGTCTTACGGGACCGAACCCCATTACGGGCCGTGACGAAGTTGGGCCCCTTATTACGCCAGCGCCCAGGCCACGGCAGGATCCATCATCGCGGGCTGCTACAGGGAGGCGGCTACCGACGGCTACCGTCGGCATTCTTGGGCTCAGAACTCATAAGGCACCGAACGGGGCACACTGCACGTGTTCATCGTCAGGCCGGCAGCACACACGCGCGCCCTCCAGTGAAAAGCCGAAGTTGGTAAATCCCGTGAAACTCGAAGGAAACTGAGGCGAAGGAAACGATTCCTTGACCACCTTATTCCTTTTGTCCGATGTACATACGCGCAACCGACGAATTTTCAATCCAAGTTTTGAATATTTCTTCACAGCTGGATCATCCAGTTCCGGTTCGTAAAAACAGCGAAAAGTGAGCATCGTGTGCAGTGTCCCGGATGGTGGCTCATTTCAACTGTATGTGTGAGAAGCTAGTCGCGCCCGCTGTGCATAATCCGGGTTATCCATTGTGTTGCGAAGCAGGGAGGGTGGGCCAGAAATCGCTCAAGGGAAATTCATTCATTAAGCTCGTTCGAGTCCTGTCACCATGCCATGCGGTAACGCAGAAATGATCCTTTGAAGTTTGATGGTCGTATGGCCGGTAAAAGATACCGATACCGATAACTCAGCGGCAACGTATCTCGTTCCTGGTGTTGCGCCAAGAAAGCCCATGAAGATAACAATGAATGGATTGCTTACCTACTCCGTGGTTGAGGTGGGATCACCCCTAACCACGGCGAACGCTCAGCACGTAAAGAGCTCGGTAAAACTGCTCCCGTTGCAGGGTTGTGGGATCAAAGGTAGTAGCTTTTCCGTGCAACTCTTACAATCAATGCATCGGACTAACGGGCCAATTTCTTACGGAACGGGTCACATGTTGCTGGGTGTCCAGGGCATAAGATCCTAGAAGCCACCCACGGGCATGTTAATATGTTCATTCACTTCATTCCTTTAATAGCAATGTTCCGCTCGATGCCGCAAAGTGGCCAGCAAACGCTCCGCAATCAATTAAAACTCGTCACCCTAGCACATGTGGAATGCATCGAGGTTTGGCGGAGAGTATATTTACCTGAAAGTAGAGAAAGATTGAAAAGTGGTTAACATTATATGAAAACGCTTTCAAGGGGCCCTTATTAACAAATATGCATGATGAAGCTTACAATGTATACGCTTTGGTAAGCAAAGGTTCGGAATGAAAGTTGACTTTTGCCGCCAATCAGCATCCATTATCAGCATGACATCCAGAAGTTGAAAAAATATAGTAACAAATGTGTGTTGCTCATAAACACAAACATTAGGACAAGGCAGAAGGCATTCAAAGTAGGCACCTATTGAGGCGAACGACGCTCTCAGCAACAGTTGGAGCCTTTTCGAAAGGATAAAGCGTTTTTTTGCGTCGATTAATCTTTGTGGTCTTAATTTTGAAGATTTTTGTATTTTTTTTTATCAGCTGAAGAAGAAAATTTGTGAAAAAGACCCGGTTTGCAGAAGAAAAACACCCTTTTTCATCAAGGCAATGCACCCTGTCAAAAGAGGATTTTGTAAATGGCAAAAATCAATGAATTAAAGTTCAAATTCTTAGAGTATCCACCACATTCGTCAGATTTGGCCCCTAGCGACTTCCATCTGTTTTCAAACCCCAAAAAAATCATGCATGGAAAGCGTTTTTCATCAAATGATGACGTCATAATAACTTCGGAAGCGTATTTTGAAGCCCTTCCAGTTTCTCACTTCAGGAATGGAATCTATAAATTGGAGTCTCCTTGGAACAAGTGTATTGATATTCAGGAAGGCCATACTGAATAATAAAGGGTATTTTAAACCATAAAAATGTGTTTTTCTTATCGAGATTCCGAGCTTATTTAACAGCCTAGTATCTGGGGGATCCGCTGCTTATTCGAATATTTTACGTTTGATTTTATTATTTTTTATTATGGACAGCTACAGCTATTCAGGCGACCCACATTTACCCAAACAAGCCACCATTGATGTTCAGGTCATGGAGACAGTTTGAAACGGTCACTGCAATGCAACCGAAGCAACGCATTTGTATAATGTCCTTGAGCAGTTCACCTGTGAAAGTCCCCAGTGTCTCTTCTCTAAGACCTTCACAACTACTACATCATTCAGTTCTGAAAAAAAACATTTTTCTCCCTGTCTCTAGCAGCTCGTGAAGCGCGTCTTCGACCCAGAAAAGAAGCCATCAACTGGTGAGAAGCTTTACGCCCCGAAGGTCGAAGCTAACAGCCGGGTCCTTTGTGCCGGAGCCTGACGGTGGTTCTTAAGCACCGAGTAGGCAAATTTGAGCAACACACGTAAAACGATAAATGTCCGTGTGTCCAGGTAACCGGTCCGAAGCTAAGTCATTTGGCCAACCCCCTACAGCGAGCTACAGCACGGGGTGTCCTCCGCGCGGAGAGTAGGTTGTCCCGCGCATCCCTGAGTTAACGACGAATGATTTACTGTGTAAACGGAGCCATTACTCCAGGTAGCGGCCGTCACCGTCATCTCGTCAGGTAGCAGTCTGCCGTCCTGCGATGTCTCCGTCTATGGTTCGCACCGCAAAAAAACATACACACACAGCACGACACACAGTCACCACCTACGATTCCTTCGAGCACTCGTCGGCCGTCGGCTTTTGGGATAAATAACTTTTTCTAATAACCTTCCGAGGCCCGATCCTTGCATCCTTGGGGCGGGCATAAATCTCATTTACCAATTCGTATGCTCGGTCAGATGCGCGGTCCTGCGGCTGGCGGCCACTCGGAACGAATCCCGTTGCAAATCGCGCGCCCGGAAGCCGCGGAACGCAGACCGCCGACGGTCGGGCTATGAAAAAAAAACAACAAAACAAGGATCAACGCCGTGGGCTTTCCACGGCGAGGCCTTCGTCTTTCTCGCTCACCCACCACCGACAGGAGCTGGTGCTGGTGGTCCGGTCCGCTCTGGCAGCTGCGCCGTTGAAGGCTTCACGCACGAAGCATGCCTCTGTTTTTTGTTTGTTTCGCTCGCCTTCCTGGCATCCTTTTTGGCGCACTTCCGCCGTTTGGGACGGGTTTAGCGTTTTTTTCTTCCTCTGGCGATGCTGTTTGGTTGCATTCGCGGAACCATTCGATGCATCGAACGATGCACCACCGTCGGAAAGCTAGCGTGTGTGTGTGTGTGTGGCTTCCTTCGTTCCCCACTTTTTGGTTGGCACTTTTACGCTACGCCTTTTGTCGCCCTTGGGCCGTGCATTAGCGCGACCCTCGTCCCGTGTCCCGTGCAGGGGTTTCCCTTTTTTGCTCCGTTTTGGGATTTTGGGAAACGCACAAACAACAAAAGAGCGCAAAATTGTGACATTCCATTTTTTTTTCGAAAAAGAAAACCCAAACTGCAGCGAACGCAGCGCATCCCATTGCGCGGAGTCCCGTGGAGTCCCGTGGCTGTATGTGTATGAGTTGTGTGAACGCGAGGAGCAAAACGCAAAAAAAAACAAAGATTGAAAGAAACCACGCCGTTGCAGCCTCCTTTTGCGTGCGATGCATTTGTGATGCGTGCTGGCGGACGGCGCCCACGGGGTGTTGAATGCATCGCACCGTTTTTGCATTCACTCCCACGTGCGGGCCGCTGCATTGGGGCAGGATGCACCGTTGCACCGTTACCGTTGCACTCGCGCTCGTAATGATAATGGTCCTCGCCACCAGGCCAAATCCTTGCCCGTGTTGTGTGTGTTTGTTTGTTTTTTGTGTGTGCGTGCTCTGCTGGTTGTCTGGCAGGGTCGGAGCGAGGATTGAACGAGCGCATCAGCGACGAACCTCGCCAAATGACAACCGACGATGATCCGAATCGGTTGCAGTCATTCGGCTATGGCTTAGTTAGAGTGGCCTTTAAAAAATAATTTCCCCGTGTGGTTCTTTGATTAAGAGAACATACTCGCTCTACCTACGTTACGTTAAAGTTACATTTTCCTGACCATTCCTCGTAAAAAAGACGACTTTTCATGATTCGATCTGCTTATTGATTAATTTTCGATTCCAGTTAATACTTTCCGCAATTCTGGAACCAACGTGACTCTAGTAAAAGTTCAAACCAATGTCTCGAATACTGTGCTCCTTTTTGGGTGCAACAAAAAACGGGACAACTCACATCGATTGTCCTCTTCAAACTACCTACCCTGCTGTGACAGCAAATATTGAAAACTTTTTAACCATGTTTAACATAAAATCTATAATTGAAGCTGACGAACAATATTAGCTTGACCCAAAGCATGCTTCTCGGACGTTCGCCCGAGCTGCAGCAATTTATGTTATTGCAATCAAAACCACCTCCAGCACCGGCGCCCGTCGCCGAATTTCTTAGACGGCATTCCTGTCACCGGCATCTTCGGGCGGACGGAGCCATTTTTAACTGCATCCCCGCCGAAAGAGGCCCCTGGTGCCCCTGGTACCCCTGGTGCCCCTGGTACCCCTGGTGCCGGTTTCCGTCGCCGGCAACACACACACACACACATAGGTACAACATAATTTCCATAATATTAAATAGCCGGCCGGACGGGTGACGGCCCGCGGAGGACGCCTGACCGTTCCCGGAGGGGGCCAGGTTGGGTCAAGTATAATCAAACAGAAAATGACCACATCGATGCGAGGCCTTGTTTTCTTCCAGGCAGGCAGGGTAAGTGCAAGGAGCAGAGACCACGAAGACCCCGGACCCGGGCGGGCGGGCTAGTTCGTTTGCTAGTACAGCTGCCAACATTGCCACATCCTTCGATGCGCATCCTTTCGCTCCCGCAGGACTCGCAGGACAGGACGGTGGCCCCGGATCGTTGTGACACACACACATACACACAAAGAGCGATCCGGGCTTGGCGTCTTCTTTGCCGTCGCCGTCTTCTGTCTTCTGTTTTTCTTATGCAAACTCGGCTCGACCGGACACGCTGTTGGGTCAGTTGCGGCTGGCTTCGGACGGGTCTGGTCGACCGGACGAGCCTCCAGAACCGGCGTGTTCGGCGTTCGTGTTTCTTTTGCACCGAAGAACAACCGAATTTCCCAACCCCCAAAAGTGGACACCGCCGGTGCCCGGGCCGCATGTTGCTTGTACGTCCCGAGCTACAAGAAAACATTGGGACAACACTGGACTCCACACACACTGGCACCTACCGAGACCTAGTATTCATTTGCTGCCTCCTTGCGACGGTGCCGGGTGCATCTCCTTGCGACCGGACGTCACCGATGAATCGTGGCGTGGGAAATGGGAAAATGCAATCTTATGTCCCCCCACGCGGCCACCTCGTAGCTGTCTCGTGCATAAAGATCTCGGTGCTCACGCCCACGCTGGCGATGCGTATGTATCTGACCTTTTTCTGAAGGCTATGTGCGGGTCTCCGTCGACGACAGCGGTCACTAAGCGGGCTCGTCGGGCTCTTGCCGGCCACTTCCTGCATCCGATGTCGGACCCGGACGAAGGTCCCCGGTCACCGAACGTCCGATGTCACTATCTGCACTTTTTTACCGCCCCCCCCCCCCCCCCCTCTCTCCACAGAGAGAAGCACCTTCGTCGTCGTCGTCGTCGTCTGCGAAAATGTTCTTCCGGTGGAAAATAATAATATAGAAACAGAGCCGTGAAAGAAGCCAGCGGGTCGGGTTCGGGGGTCCGGGGGTTTTCTGCTGCCCCATGCCACTTGAAGCCGTCCATCAACGGGCCACATAGCAGCCCTGGAGTGCCCCCCTTTCAAACGTCAACCAAATCCTTAGCCTACGCCTACGATTAGCTGTCCGGGCTATAATGCCCGGGAGTAACGGATCCGAGCAGAACTTCTCGAAAGGGTTCGCAAGACGAACGAGTGTGCGTGTGTAACCCCCGCAAGGTGGACACCACCAACACCACCACCGCCGGGAGCGTTGCTAGGGATCGGTGGTCTGCACCGGTGGTCCCAATCCCAAGCTCCTCCCTCGCGAAATGGAAAAGATGGCACTGGAGCCCCCTGACCGGAACCTTCCCAGGATCCACGTTCGCCCTTGCTGGTTGCCTGATCATGCGTTACGTCAATCCGGAAAACCGGACACTCTCTCGCCTCATCCCAGCACACCGGACCAAGCTCCGGGCGCCATCGCTGGCTCGGACCCGGGGAGGATCACTATTGTTTCTTGTGCCAAGCCGAAAAGAAAGCCGACAATTGCGACGTGCGTAGACGGTTTGCATTAAGAACCCCACTCCGGCCGCCCTCTCGGGGGGGCTGGAAGGACGAGAGATGCACTCTTGACACGAATCATCAGCGCCTGCCAGCCGACCGAGCCAGTCCCGGGGCCGGCCGGGACAATATCTTCACCCAACCCACCACACGCACACACACACACGCACAGCGCTAGACCACGTTGAAATGGAATACATGCAGCGGGTGGGCTAGGCCTGGACGTAGCTCGCCGGAGCTTGGACCGCTCATCAAGATGACCCCTGGCAAGTGCAGAAAATGCATTAGAAAACCAAACCGAGAGCTTCCCG